>NC_051451.1:105837-118077 GCF_001649575.2 Kryptolebias marmoratus | reverse complement strand
TGTGTGTGTGTGTGTGTGTGTGTGTACACATGTAACAAACCATGACTTTGTGTGTGTGTGTGTGTGTGTGTGTGTGTGTGTGACTGGGTGCACGTAACCTCAATTTCTCGGTCCGCTCGCAGTTCGTGGTCCCACAGAATGATTTTTCGATCTTTTCCTCCTCCGGTCAACAAAGTGCCACTTCTCATCTCACACATGCAGAAAACACTTCCCTCGTGACCTTTGACCTGATGAGTGATCTGAAAGGCTACACACATAGGTCAGTTTCAGAGGTCAAACATCAAAGTGCAAACAAAGAAATGTGTTGTTTGTGTCCCTCCTGACTGAAGCTGCAGACCGTTTTCAACATCTGCTGGACATTTGTTGTGAAATTTACTGATTAAACTTCATTTTACTGAACAAAAGAAAAACACTGTTTCACCAACAATCATTTCCGTTTTTATTCCCTTCAGGTATTTTATAAAATCCTACTGCAGCAGCTCATAGTTTTGAACCAATGTTCTGCGTTATTGAAAACTGTCGCCCAGCCGTCCATTTTCTCCACATGCTTTTCTGTGCAGGTTTGCAGGGAGCTGGTGCCTGGGAGGCGGGGGACACCATGGACAGGTCACCAGTCCATTTTGAGGTGTCAGTTAATCCAACATGCATGTTTTTGGTCTGTGGGAGTACTCAGTAAAAACCACAGGGAGAACATGCAGAAAGACACCAGGCGGGAGGCGAACCTGCCGCCTTAATGCTGTGAGGCAACAGCCCTAACCACTACACCACTGCGCAGTTCATTTATATCACAGATTATATAAATCTGGATGCAGTTCATGTACTGACCACCAGGAGGAAGCAGCAGTCCACAAATGAAACTTCCTGTTTCTGAAAGACTGTTTCTGCATCTGCAGTTTCAGGTAAATATTTTAAACTTGATATGTTTGTGGCTTTGTTTGCACACTGCACTGATCTGCCTTTACACACCCGAAGAAGAAACGTCCACCGTTTGGCAGGGATGAACGGTAACCTGACTCCACACAAAAGCTCAGCTGAAAATCATTTTGTTTTTGGCATGGCTCCAGCAAAACCTGTTGAACGTGACATTAAAACCATTACTGAAACTGGACCAATGCACTCCCAGCTGTGGTTTTTTCCCAAACAGAAACTAACTGATCTGAGCTCAGAAGGACAAGTCGAAGCAGAACCCTGCGCTGGATTTTAATGTCTTTATTTCTGCAAGTCACAAGCATTTCAATTTGCCTCGTGGGCATGAAGAGTTTAGCTCCTGTGTTGGAAATCATTAAAAAGTCTGTCAGAGGTGCAAAAACTGAAACCAGTCAAATATTTGTCAAAACGCTGCAGGTCAGAGTGGAGGGAAGAAAAGCAGCAGAAATGGGAAGCTGTAACAAACTGAAGGTAGTGTTGGTGTTAATAACTGATTTATTAAATGAGATGTCAGCTGAAGTGAAACAACCAGTAGAAACACGTTTTTCTGAAACGAACAACCTGAGGGCATTGTTTGTCTTAATAACTAATTCATTAAATCAGCTTTCAGTTCAAGTGAAACAGAAACAGCAAAAACAAGTTTGTGAGCTGGAACAAACCGAAGGAAGTGCTTGTGTTACTAACTAATTTACTAAATTTAATCTAAGCTAAAGCGAAGGAAAAGCTGATAGATAGATACTGACTGACTTACCTTACTTTTTTATTGATCCCAGAGGGAAATTCAAAGCAAACTGTCTTCACAATGAAAAAGAGCACATTTCAAGTGTTAAAAACCTGCGACCACATGCCCACCTCTTGGTCCCTTTCCAGGCACCGTCTCCGCTGAGCTCCTGGTCCAGACCAGCAGGACTCCCCCAGAATCTCCGGTCAGGATGTCTCCAGTTCTCAGGAAGACCAAACACTGAACAAACTTTGGCTTCTCGTATTTCTGGCAAGAGAACAACCAAACTTTAGACCCAAATCAGGACAAGAACAGACTGAGACTAAAGGTAGAGCAGGACCAGAGTTAGACTAAGACTGGTCTGACTCTGGTTCCAGTCTGTAAGCAGAGTCAGACCAGAGTCAGACCAGAGTCAGACCAGAGTCAGACCAGAACTAGCATTAGGACTGGAACCAGAGTTAAGCTGCCACTACAGAGTCAAACCGGGGTACAGACATGAACCTGGACGGGATTACAACACAGATAAAGTGATCTGAAACAGTGTGAGTGAAAACTGCTCAGGCTGGTATGTGTTTATAAAGGTTTCAATCTTAGTCTCAGTTCCTTTGTTTTCAGTGAGGTGGAGCTTCCTGTTGGTCCACAGCTGAACTTCCTCAGATCTACTCTGTGGAAACCTCCGTCCAAGGCTCAAGTCTCTGGAAGAAGTTCCCCTCAAGAATTTTTCTATATCTGGTTTCATGCAGCTTTTCACAAACTCTGACCAGTTTCCCAGTCCCTGCTAATGGAAAAACATCCCCACAGCATGATGCCACGCCCACCATGTTTGACCACAGCATGATGGTGTAGATTCTCAGTCTCAGCCCCTCCCCAAACTATTTTTGTATAACATATTTAAATTAAGAATCTGGTTAAATAAAAGATCATAAGGCAACAGAAAAGGAAAATGACCAAAGTTAGATTCTTTAAGTGAGGACACGGGTTAGGAAAAACACAAATCAGTTGCAAGGAAAACAGATAAAACAGAATTTATTGCTCACCCCAAATATTCCCTGTTTCCGAACAAGAGAATTCCCATTCCAAGTCCAGAAGAAGATGTGGGACTTTCCATAGGTGACAATCGTATTTGGATCAGTGGGGTGGAACTCCACAGACAGGACCACCTCGTTAGTAGTCTGTCAGGACATCACAGAACAGTTAGAACCAAGTCATTTACGTCAAAAGTGACAAATGTTTTGTGTTTACCTTGATCTCAGCAATCTTTGACTTCTTCTGCCAATTCCAAACTGTCAACATGTGATCGTTGCAGTCGTCGATCACAGTCAGGTGCTGACCAGAGTCCTGAGGAAAACCATTAGATGTGAGCAGGTATGACAGGAGTACTCTTCTGTTCAGGAACTACAGTAACCATGATGCACTAAGGCGATACTTACAGCCTTAGAGAAAGCCAAAGAGCCAACGCCACGTTCAAATGTTCCCAAACCGATGACCTGCAGGGTGGACAGACTGACGCTGTCCCAGACACGAACGTGAGGCTGCAGCGCCTGAACAGGACCAACACAAGCAGTTTGGTTTCTGGGTGCCCTTAGCATGGCAGCTGGCATCATGGCTGCAGTCATCATCATATGTGCAGTTAACATCTTCATGTCAACCATTACCATGTCTGTAGTTACTATGGCAACAGATGTCATCATGGAAGTTTCATTTCAATGAAGAGCCAAAATATAAACTGAAATCCAGAAAAGAAAGCCCTACATACACCCTACAGACTGATTTGAATGTCACTGAGTGAAATAGTCATTGCATTCCTAAGCAGAAGATGACTTTGTTCTTGGTAGAGAAACCTTTGTTGGTAAAGATGTCACCAGATCTAAACACATCTCAGGAAGGATTTGGTCCCATTCCCCTTTACAGAAACTCTAAATCTTTAAACACAATCTTAAGAGGTTCTTCTTCAGCCTCTCCTTTTTGCCTTGGTTGAATGGTTTGGGTCAATGTCCTGCTGAATGACCCATCCACAAACAATTTTCAGTGTTCTGACTGTGGGAAGAAGGTGGTCCAAAGTTTTATAGCGCATGGCCTCATTCATCTCACCATCAATGGGGTGAAATTGTCCCCTACCCTTAGCAGAAAAACAGCCCCACACCATAAAGTTTCCACCTTTGTGCCTAACTGTGGGCTTGTATGTCTACAGGTCATACTCCGCATTTATCCTCCTCCAAACATGTCAGGTAAAGTAACTTTAGAGACCAAAGAACTGAAATTTGGTCTCATCTGACTACAGCACCTTTCTGCCAAACCTCTGAATCATTTAGATGCTAGCTGACAGACTCTGTCAAAGTGTCCCTGCTGAGGGGTGATGGACCACTTCCATAGTGTGGTGTAGGGTACACTTGAACGCAAATGTGTTGAAAACTGAAGAGATGGTTGTTGACTTTAGGAAGAACCGATGACCAATCTGAACAGCTGTGATCAAGGATCAGGTTGAAGAGGTGGTGGATGGTTATAAATACCTAAGCATTTCATTGACAGTAAGCCTAATTTTGACCTCCGGGTGGAGGCCATCATTAGGAAGGCTCATCAAAGAATTTACTCTTTTTGAAAACTTCGTTGTTTTAAAGTTGACAGCGTTTTGATAAAAATGTTTTATTGATGTTTTATGGAATCAGTCTTGACCTTTTAAGTGTGTTGGCTTGGGTTTGTTTTACTCAGGTCAGGAAACAGACTGCACATCGTTAAAACATGCAGTAAAATAGGGGATGCAACACTAACTGACCTGACCAAATCTCTCCTGAATAACAGGTAGCCTTTCTTCCAACTTATGATTATTAGACATTATTTTAATAAGCATTTTCATGCTGTCTTACTATCTACTCCTCTCACTACATTGTGCTTATTATTGATTTATTTTTAGGATCTTGTGTGTCATTTATTGCCATATTGTGTGTGTTTCCTGTTTATTGCGTAAGTGTGACTTAATGTGAGAGTACCTGCTACAGGTTGCACATTATCTGCCCCCCCTTCTGGATCTGATAAAACTGAGTCTTGACCCTGATCTTCTTCAGCGAGGGAACTTTCTGAATCCGGGCCAGTACATTAGTCCATTGCAGAAAGTGCGTTACAGATGGTGTTCTTGTTCATAACTGCCTTTGGAAGCTCCTCCTGTGCAGCTGTGAGCTGATTCTTCACCTTTCTAATCACAATCTTTCTCAACCCATGAGGAAGCTCTTCCACAGAGCTCAAAATGAAGGAAAAATATAAACTGATTATTCCATTTCTGAATAATACCATCAACAGTCTGGTTGTGACCTGACCACAAATAATAAAAAGGAAATGGATGGACAGATGGACAGCACCAACAGTTCAAATTCTCACCCATCATCTTCCTGATAGTCTTGTGCAGATCTATGATCTGGTCCCTATAGTCCTTTGACAGACAATACTTACTTTACTCAATAACATCCAAATTAATCTGTATCTTTTATGTAGTGTTTTCTGTTGTCTCTCTCCAAAAAACTGAGATTTGCAAGTAAGCACACTTATAAAACCAGCAGTTCATCAAATCATTATTTCCCCCATTGTACATGCTGCCATGAAAAAAACTTATATGCATATACACTGCTATGGAAATACCTATAGGTGCTTCCAAGATTAGGCACGAAAGAGAACCCGTATTTCTATTTGGTTGTATTTCTTCTGCTTCCATCACAATTAAGACTAATTTCCCCTGATGATCAGCTCCAGGACATGTACACCCCCAGGACACTCAGGTGGGCCAGAAATATTTCTGCTGACCCCATCCACCCTGGAATTAATCTTCAGAGCAACTCCACTCCAACCAGACCATCAGAACCAGTACCCGATGTCACAAGAACAGTTTTTCCCCCCGTCAGCTGTTGGACTATTAAAAACTCACTGGTATTTTATTTCTCCCACAACATGCATATATGTAATCAGTCTGCCAAAAGTTGTTTATATTTTTGCATATTTTGCACCTCCATTTGCATATTTATTTATAAACGTGTGTGCCATTGTCTGTTTTTGTGTGTTTATTACAACGTGAGAACCTTTTTACACCAAGTCACCAGAACAAATTCCTTGTTTGTGTAAATCTGACTAACTGATGATTGTACTTACTCGCCCGTCTTTGTCGACTCCTGCAATCTGACCTGTAGCAATGCGGATCTTATCGGGGTGGATGGCCAGACTGATGACCAGAAAGATGATGTCAGTGTCACCAAAGAAAAAACAAACAAAGAGAAACAAGTGATTTTCAGAGTTTCTCACCACTTGATGCAGTCGGTGTGCCCAAGGTAATGTCTCTGAGTCCGCTCCTCGTAGTTAAACAGCACCACAACCGACGCAATGAAGTAAACAATCTCTCCGGTTGGAAGGAGGTAGACGTTTGCTCTGCAGTCCCTGCCGCGGTAACCATACCTGAACACTGTCAAGGAAACACCTGCACAACAGCTGGATATCTGAGGATTTATTGCAGTTTGTTGAGATTTAAAAACACTCAGCTGAGGTTCTTCTGGTTTCTACTGTAGGTTCTCCTGAGATCTACTGAAACTGACCGAGATCCTCAAAGTAAAAGAAATCGACAGAGGTTTTGTTCAAATTGAGGTTCTCATCAGATTTACTGAGGTTCTAAGAAGATTTGACATTCTACTGAGATCCAAGCTCAACAAAACATTTCTAGGATCGTCTAAAGTTTTTCTGAGATCGGCTGTGGTTCTACAGAGATCTGCAGCCCTTACAGCATCTCCTGGAGATTCTAATGAGATCTGAGGCTCGAGTTAGAATGAAGATCTATTTAGGATCATTGAAATCAGTAAGAACTCTATTAAAGGTTCTATCTACTGAGGTTCTGCTGGGGTTCTCCTGAGGTCTAATTAAACGGCAGCTTAGAATCTCCTGTAATAGATGTCACTATTATTACCATACCTGTATTAAATGAAAGAAGCACTTGGACATCAGCTGGACATTGACCAAAAACCAACTTTATACTAGCTGAGGATCCTCTACTATCAGGATTAGGGATCTTCAGAGATTCTGTCTCAGCACTGTTTTACACCATCTGTTTGACATGTTTCATTAGAAGTTCATGATAAAGGATACACCCATTCTAGCTTGAGTCTTTCTGAAGGAAGTTCTATTCGAACATCTTCATAGTTTTCTACATCTGAGGGAATGAACATGGTGATTGGTCGACCACGCATGAACATCTTGATGGAGTTTCCGTCTGAAACAGGAGAAAGAAAAAAGAACTTGTTAATGAAGGTTGGTCCAGCTTTCTTTTTTGGTTGTGGCTTTAAAAAGTACAATTTAGCAACAAATACAGTAATTGCCATAAGTCTATTTATTATTTATAGTAGGATTAGGGTGACTATCTCATCAAAACAAAAACTCATTAAAAATGGTGCTGATGATCTACAGCCCTGGTAAAAAGAAACTCCACCCTCTTTCAGTTCTAGGGTTCACCAACATCAGGACATATCAGAATCAGAATCAGTTTTATTGCCATTGTCAATGAACAGGGTTCACAGACTAGGAATTTGCTTCGGTGTTCAGGTGCAATTGGTACAAATATAACAATGAAGAAAGACAAAGGGTAATTTTTTTTTTTTTTTTTTGCTTCAACCAGTGATGACGTGGCCAAGGCAGAGATATAGAGTTATGAGCTCTAACTGTTCAGGAGTCTGACGGCAGAGGGGAAGAAACTGTTCTTATGGCGGGATGTTCTGGTCCGAATGGACCGAAACCTTCTGCCTGAGAGGAGTGGTATGAACAGGCTGCTTGCAGGGTGAGCAGGGTCAGCTGTGAACCGACCTGCTCTCCTCACAGTCCTGGAGACGTATAGGTCATGGAGAGATGGGAGGCTACAGCCGATCACCTTCTCGGCGGAGCGCACAACGCCCTGCAGTCTGTATCTGTCCTTGGCAGTGGCCCCGGCATACCACACCGTGATGGAGGAGCTGAGGATGGACTCCATGATGGCCGTGTAGAATTGCACCATCAGCCTGGCTGGCAGCTTAGCTTTCTTCAGCTGTTGCAGGAAGTACATCCTCTGCTGGGCCTTCTTAATAAGGGAGCTGATGGTTGGCTCCCACTTGAGGTCTTGGTTGATGGTGGTGCAGAGGAACCGGTAGCAGGCCACAGTGGTGATGGGAGTGTTGTTAAGGTTGTCCCAACATGTGCGCAGCTCCTCCACAGCTTCACTGGTCCACTTTTTACGTGTCCTCACTACAGGCTTCACAAGCTTTAGTCTGTCTGTACGCGGGAATCAGGTGAATTATGACGTGATCTGAGAGTCCTAGGGCTGCACGGGGCACAGCATGATAAGCACCGCTCACTGTGGTGTAGCAGTGATCCAACAAGGTCCCCTCTCTGGTCGGACATGTAATAAACTGTCTGTACTTAGGTAGTTCATGACTGAGATTCCCTTTGTTAAAATCTCAGAGGATTATAACTATGGAGTCTGGGAAAGTCTGCTCCACGCTCATAATTTGGTCCGCAAGAGTTCGCTCAGCCTCATGCACATCTGCGCTCGGTGGGATGTATACATTTGCCAGAATGAATGAGGAAAACTCACGTGGAGAGCAGAACGGTTTGCAGTTAATGAAGAGGTATTCTAGAGAAGGGGAGCAGTGCAGATCACTGTTACATCAGAGCACCAGGTGGGGTTGATGTAGAAGCAGACTCCTCCACCTTTTGTTCTTTCCCCGGAGAGTTCCCGCTGTCTGTCTGCGCAGAGGAGCTGCAATCCTGCGAGTTGGAGCGCCGAGTCCGGGATCCGTGCGTTCAGCCATGTCTCCGTGAAGCATAGCACACACGATGAGGAGAAGTCACTATTCCTTCTCATTAGCAGCATTATCTCGTCCATTTTGTTGCAAAGTGAGCGAACACTGGAGAGAAAAATTCCAGGTAGGGGTGTGCAGGTTCCCCGTTTACGGAGGCGCTCGAGTGCGCCAGCGCGCTTTCCTCTCTGGCGGCGTCCCATAAAGTGCACAAGTTCAGCAGGAGGTACAAGAAAAACCGGTGTAATGTCCAGTGGGGTTGTTGTTCTGACGTTTCAAAGCTCCTCCCGGGTGTAGGAGCACGAGGACACATTAGTAACACACAAAAACAAACTAAACAGAGAGCACCAAAACACCAGGGCGACTGTCCGTGGCGCCATCTTGGATTAATGACGATCCAACTGATCTGGTCTTTACCAGGTCCTAAAATGATTCAAATCTAACTTCAAGTGAATAAAAACACACAAAAAAGCCCACAATTTTGGTATTTATTAAATAACAAAATGTTAAAACTGAGTGAAAAACTGGTTCCAGACTTGCTGCTTCCACATGATTCCAGAGTGTCAGGATCAGCCAGAAGCTGTTGATCAAAAGTATTGATTAAATGACCAACACCTTTATAAAAGCAGTACTTTTTGCTGCTCTGGAGCATACAGGTGTGTGTTAACATCAGCAATCACCTCAAAGAAGCAACTGATGCTGCCCAACAATCTGGGACAAAGGATCAATGGATGGAGCACAGACAGTGTTTTATAGGAGTCACCTGTGACCTAGACCTTTGACCACATGACCTTAAAATCAATAGGCATCATCCTTGACCCACGAGGTGTTCAGCTGTGCACAGTTGCACATTTAGAGTACAGGATCACCCATGACCCTGACATAGACACTTGACTGGATCCCCACCAGAATCACTTCCTTGTCTGCTTCCTGAACATTTCATGAAAATCCGTTCAAAACGTTTTCAGTAATTTTGTGCACATACATACACTACTGAAAACACACCCTCCTTGGTGAAAGAAATGAAATGTTGGAATCCGTTTTGTGTTTTTGTTCACTTGAGGTTAGATTTGTAAATTGGTGAAGACCAGATCCTGATACAGAAGACCCTAGAACTGAAGGGCGGTGGACTTTTGTTTTGTCGTGACCTTTGACTTCAAAGGACTGGTGTAAAAGAGTCAAACAGCATTGTGGAAGAAGCTACGTCAAACAACAATCAGGCAGGTGAGCAGCAGGTGAGCAGCGAGAAACAGGAAGTGGTGAAACGGTGAGAGAAGCTGATGCAGGTGAAGCAGCTCAGACAGAAACACCAGGGACCTGATGAACAGCAGGTGCTTAGGCACAAAAACGTGGTGTACGCCTTTTTCCACGCAAAGGTTCAGATATATCAATGATGGACTGACCGTGGAAACGTGCGCAGCTCCTCGCCAACGTCATAGCTGGCGTAGGCATGTTTCTACAGTTATTGGTCCATTGGCGACACTTAGAGGGCATGCTAGGAAACTGTTAATGACGTGAAAACAATTATTAGACACACCTGAGGGCGTACTATGAAGCCAGATTTACTGCTCCGCAGCTACGCTGAGCTGAAAGTCAGAGTTTTCAGTGTCCGAGGATCTGTTTGAGCGTGGGTCAGTCACCATGGTAACGGGTTGGTTATCTGTCAGTAAGAAGCTCAACCCGTTCACTGATTCTGTTCTGAATAATATCTCAGACAGAACAAATAAGACTGTAGTTTTTATATATAATCACATTTCTGTTTGGAGCTGAAACATTAAAAAAAAAAAATCATTGGCTTGACAAATAATTTTAAACTAACTATTCCTCTGTAATCTTAAGTCATTCAGTGTCTCGCAATTAGGTGTTGATTAAATGTCAGCATATTAATTGTCATATTTAACCACAAACTGCTTTTATTCAGAGTAAGTGTGACTTAAAGTGTGACATCTAATATAAAAGACAAGATCTCTTTAAGATCTTGTCCCTTCGGTGTTCTTCTGGATCCATTTGCAGTAATAGTGTGTGTGATCCATCAAAGTAATGTCTCACATTTATGGTAAATGGACAGCACTGAATCTCCACAAAGTCAGTCTGAATAAATCATTCTTTGGATTTAAACTCCATTCATAAACCGATGGGGCACAAATCAGAGGCAATGAGGGGTTCGAACCTCCAACTCTCTCATTGGAAGACAACTGCTCTAACCATCACTGTCCATGGGGGACGATGGTGCCCATGGGCATTACACTTCCATCTTTATTTCTGCAGGAGTGAGCTGCCATGATCACAGCCGCTGCACGCACCGTCACTCCTCTTGTGCTCAGTGCTAATGCCAGAGGACTGCATACCAAACATGTTTTTACATCCTATTACTTTATTTAGGAGTGTCTCAATGAACATTCCATAAAAGTATTTACTTCTTTTGTATGTAGGTTTTTGATTGTGTGACGAGAGAATCACACATGCAGAGGAGGAAATTTGCATCTATTTACACGTTTAAAAGGAGGCGTGTCAGGAGAGACGTCTTGTGCGCTCACTTCATTGTTATTTGGGATGTACCAACGAAATGTGTTTGGAATTATTTGTTTGCGCAATTTCATACATCTGGATTTGTTTTTAGGCATGTGATTTTCTTGATTTAATCATATGGCATGTTCCAACAGGAAATCCATACACCTGGTCCTTTCTGTCCTAATTTTAAAATGAACAAGTTCTGTGAATCTTTTGAATTTTACCATTTGATAAAGCTGACTGACTCTGACTCGCGTTGTTTGAAACATGACGGGAATGAGCCGAAAGCAGATGTTATGCCAACTGAGCAGTCTGAATGAGAGAAAGCCGGTGGATGGGGCTCATGATGGAAAGCAGAGAGAAACGTGATTGGTTCAGAAACAGGAAGTGCTATAAAGCCGTTTTAAGCATGTTGCCATGTTAGCGTTCCCAATATGACTTACCAGCTTGGCTGTTTTTCTCCCGGGTCGACATTTTGGCTGGTTTAAGACAAACACATCATGACACATCAACAAACACGAACACAGATGACGACAAAAATGTGGCCTCAGAGACAGAAAGTAAAATGTTTGACATGTCTCTAAAACTGAGACTCTGCCTTCCTATTGGCTGTTAGTCGTGATGATGGTGATGATGATGATTGTGGTACTTTTGTGATGAAGGTGTCATTACCTTGGGTGACGCCTGAGTCTTTGTGTCTGAAAGAAAACAACAGTTTGGTTGATAATTTGGATTATTTAGGATAACCTTTTTGAAGGACTTCTTAAAGACTTGGATGCAAAGACATCTGGTTGTAGATATTTTATCTAATTTTGATAAAACAGCAGAATTTGTATGTATGTGTACACAATGCTATAAAAAATATTGTTGGAGTGCTTTACAGGTGTGTGTTACAGGAGTGTTTCACAGGTGTGTTAGTGTTACAGGTGTGTGTTACAGGAGTGTGTTACAGGCGTGTGTTAGTGTTACAGGAATGTTTCACAGGCGTGTTACAGGTGTGTGTTATAGGTGTGTGTTATTGGTGTGTTAGTGTTACAGGTGTGTGTTACAGGAGTGTGTTAGTGTTACAGGGGTGTTTCACAGGTGTGTTAGTGTTACAGGTGTGTGTTACAGGAGTGTGTTACAGGAGTGTTTCACAGGTGTGTTAGTGTTACAGGAGTGTTTCACAGGTGTGTTAGTGTTACAGGTGTGTGTTACAGGTGTGTGTTACAGGAGTGTGTTACAGGTGTGTGTTACAGGTGTGTGTTACAGGCGTGTGTTAGTGTTACAGGAGTGTTTCACAGGCGT
>NC_051451.1:101407-104649 GCF_001649575.2 Kryptolebias marmoratus | reverse complement strand
TGTGTTACAGGTGTGTGTTACAGGCGTGTTTGTGTTACAGGCGTGTGTTACAGGCGTGTTTGTGTTACAGGCGTGTGTTACAGGTGTGTTAGTGTTACAGGCGTGTTAGTGTTACAGGTGTGTGTTACAGGTGTGTGTTACAGAGTGTTTCACAGGCGTGTTAGTGTTACAGGTGTGTTAGTGTAACAGGAGTGTGAGTCAGTGTTTTACATGCGTTCATGTAGAAATGCAGTAAAATTTACATTCCTGCCACGAGGACTTTCCAAGTTCTTGTGAAGTATGAAATGTCTTGGCAACATTGAGCGTCATTCTTGGCACTTTGAGTAAAACTAATGTCTCAGTTCTTGTGGAGTACGGAACAAGCCTTACAGGCGTGAGTTATTGTTACAGACAGGTTTTTGTTGTGTTTGTCTCTTTACAGGCTGGTCTGGTTGTTGTACCTCTCTGCATTCTTCACCATCTTTGACAGCAGTTTGGAGGTGGATGCAGCTTTCACCAGTTTGTTCCTGTTTTCCTCTGAAGAGTCCCAGGTGGTGCTATGAGACCGCTCGATAGCCGAGGACCGCTTCACACTGAGACCCCTGATTACACAAACACAGTCAGCATCACTGCAGGAGGAGGTGCTGCTACAAGAGGAGGGCAGGAGGAGTTACAGGCAGTAAAGTCAAACATTAGTAACTCAAACAGCTTCAGCGTTATTTCTGCAGAGCAAAGAGCAGTTAGAAGGTTAGAAGGAGCCCTATCCGAAGAATCCTGAGGAGATCCGAGGAGCCTTGAGAAGCTCTGAGGAGACCAAAAAACCAAAAGCCGTTTTCACACGTGACTAACAAGCAGACATATGGAGATTGGAGTCAAGAAATTAAATCTGACAAGTTTGTCTGAAAATGAGTTTGACCCCTTGAGTTCAAAGGTCAAACAGCTTTGACTCAGACAGGAGAGGCCAGACACCTCCAGGAGTTCTTAATTAAAGGGTTTTTCCACAATTTACATTTTATCTTGTTTCATCTAAGGTGTTGAGTTACACTCCTCTTAGTTAGGGGCAATAAGTTGGCTAATCAATTAAAAACTACTAAGAACAGCAGGTATACGTTCACTGCTGTTAACCACGTACTCATCAGGTGGTCAAAGCTTGTTCATTTGTGGGAGTTTTTTTTTTTTAGAAAGCTTTCACTGCTGCAGTGTACGTTTGAAAACGGCTTAGCCAAACAGTCCCTCCTGTTCTTCTGACATCTGATTGGCTGATCAGAAACACCTGAGCCCGAGATGATCAGCAGCCTCAGATGTAGGACGAGCAGGGCCTGAGAGGGGGCGAGGTTATTATAGAGCGGTGAGACCAGCATCAGCAGGAAGGGAAGTCAGAAGCAGCTAACAAATCAGAAACTGGAACCTTTTAGGCGTGTGGCCTTTGCTGCTGTCAGAGGGCGGGGCTGATTTCTGTGGGGGGTGGGACGGGAGGGGAGAGATGGGAGGGGGAGACTGGTCCTTTGGGGGAGGGGCTTCCTCGCCCTCATGGATCTCCTCCATTTGAGACCGCTGACTGCTGAGCTCCTTCTTCCTGTCTGCTCCGCTGTGAACAGAACCAGGATGTGAGTCCACAAACCACCACGTCCACTCATGTTCTACCGGGTTCTACTGGGTTCTACTCAGGCTCTACCGGGTTCTACTCAGGTTCTACCGGGTTCTACTCAGGTTCTAGTATGCTCTCCTGTGTTTTGATGATCATACTAGTTATAATGGGTTCTAGAACCATTTTTACTCAGGTTCTACTGTGTTCTACTGTTTCTACTCATGTTCTACCATGTGTCTGCTGATTATGATGGTTCTAGTGTGTTCTACTGTGTGTTTACAGTGTTTCTGCTGATCATACCAACTCTGCCGCGTTTCTAATGGGATGATACTTGAACATACAGGTTCTTTGTGTTCTACTGTTCTTAGAGCGTCAGAAGTTTGTCTGGTTCTACAGTTTTCCAGGGTCTCACTCCGTTTCCATGGTTTCTGTTACAGTTCTACTGTTCCCATGGTTTCTGCTACAGTTCTACTGTTCCCATGGTTTCTGCTACAGTTCTACTGTTCCCATGGTTTCTGCTACAGTTCTACTGTTCCCATGGTTTCTGTTCTACTGTTTCCAGCAGTCTCTAACAGGCTGCTGAGTGACGTGGTCAGGTGAGAGGTCCTATCATCCAACCAACAGGTGAAGTATTGGTTCTTTCAGCCACACTGATCAGGACTGTTCTGCACAAACTGCAACATTAAAGCTGAAACAGACACAGCGACCCGTCTGTGTCCTCATGACTCCACCCATCGGCTGGAAAGGTTTCAGGGTTTTTACCTCTTGGCGGCGGACGACACGGTCTCCTTCCTGGTGACGGAGGTGGAGTCTCTCTTCCGTCCAGCTGTTCCTCCGTTGGAGATGCAGGACATGGAGTAAGCTTCACGCAGCCCGGCTCCGCCTGTAGGGGGCAGCACTCATGTTAACGCTGATGCATATTTATGAAGCAAGTATTCCTCCCCATTGCTGTTTGTTTCCTGTATTGATGCGTTACAGCCTGGAAACTATTTGCATTTGTAATTTTATGTTTAAAAATAATTCTACTAATTCTCCAGATTACGTTAAAATAGTGGAAAAACTTGTTTCAAATGATTTTAAAATTATAAAACTGAGAAATGGTGCATGCTAATATCAGCGTTTTCCCTGGCATTATCGGGGGGGGTTTGCTAGTGGCATGTACACAGTATACTCCTCTTTACGTGAAAATCTTTGGGAAATGACCAATACCCAGAAAAAAATACTCTCAGATATGTTGCTGTAATCCCTGTGTAACGCTGGTTTTCTTCCTCCCCAAGTTTGACACATATGCATTTTTTCTACACTGTCTGACATGAAATCAGAATAAACTTTTCCTGTTTTAGGTCAATTAGAATTTTAAAAATTATTTATATTTGCTAAATGCCAGAATAATGAGAGAGAGAGAGCCTGTTTTTAAAGGCAATTTTTATTATTTTCTTCAAAGTCAAAAGTTTAAATACACCTCATTAGTATTTGGTACCATTGACTTTAAACTGTATGACTTGGGGAGATCGCGGATGCAGAGGAGCGGAGCAGACGTGTTTCCGTGAGCTCTCGGTGGTGAACTCCAGTAGCTACTTTATCCTGAAATTCTCTCATGACTTCTGTTTATATATAAGTGTCAAGAACACTGGATATATATATATATATATATATATATATATATATATATATA
>NC_051451.1:95268-101307 GCF_001649575.2 Kryptolebias marmoratus | reverse complement strand
ACCCTCGTATTTGAACAGGAAATATGCAATTTCAGCGATTTTGACTATAAAAATGCGATTTAGACCATAAAAATGTTCGAAAATTACTCATACATAAAGATCAGTGGACAAATATTAATATTCATTTTATGTTATCATTTTTTTTTCTTGTCATGATGAGGCAGAGCCTCACCTGCCTCCCCTGACCGCACGTCCCTGGCTTCGGCTCATTGTCCATCTGAAGACCCAGGCTTTGACTTCCTGCCTGATGTCTTGAGATGATGCTTCAGTATTTCCACATCATGTTCTTTCCTCATGATGCCATCTATGTTGTGAAGTGCACCAGTCCTTCCTGCAGCAAAACAGCCCACAGCATGATGCTGCCACCCCTGTGTTTCACAGACTTGTGCAGGGGGTGGGGGGACTAGAACTCCTGCCCCTTTTGCTCCTTGCCCATTATTTATTTATTCATTCATTCTTTCTCTAAACAGCCTCCTACTCCTGAAACTTTTGAACCCCCTGAGCAGGAGACATCACGACGTCAGAAACAAAGTCGTGGAGCCGTTCAGATCAATGAAGATGCACAGATTCTGGTTTTTATGGGCCTGATTCTTCTTCAGCTCTGACCTGCTGATGCACATTTCTGTTAAAGAACTAAAATTAACACAATATAAAATATTCACCCATTCATTTTCTTTACTCACTTTTTTGTTCATGTCTGTATTGCCATGTATCAAAAAAAGAAATAAAAAGTTTTAACCCCTCGTATTAAGTGAAGCAGTTTGGAGTTTAAAATGTTCGTTTTTATAGAAAATCATTTATGATTAATATTATTATGGATGCAATGTTTTATCAAAGTGTTTTTTTCCCCCAATTTTTGGTTAAATTGAAAATCTGATTCACAATAAAATGAATCACCAGGTTACTGAGTTTTCTCTCTCTGTTACAGGAAATTTACAGATGATATCATTCAGATTATTAAACAGAAGGATTTATACAAATAAAACCAAACACATTTATTTTTACATTATATCTGATTCCTAAGCTAGATCATAGCTCTTTAACACTTATATTTAAAAATGGTTGTGCGACTCAAAGGTCACCTAACCCTAAAAACCAGGCTGTAAGGCAACAAAACCGGAAAAACACAAAATGGGTGAATGCATTCACAGCCGACTGCGTCTGTGGCAACAATTCAACCTTCATTTAGAGCAGGAGTGTCAAACTCAGTTACACAAAAACATACATTCACCTTCAAGTATTAATATAAAAGTTACTTTTTCCCCAGGAACATATTACATAGAATTCAGAACAAATACTTCAATGAACAAAGAAAAATAGATCAAGCTTTAATTCATTCATTTCTTATGCCCTACTCTCCATCATCAGCTTCTATTTTTTTTCTGAGTAATACATTTCATCTCAGTCCACTAAAACAGCTGAAACCAGAGCAGCTCCACCAGCACATAATACACCCACCAGAAAGAGTACTCACAATCCAAAGCATGGCTTCCCTCGCACAACAATCCTGACTCACAGGGTTCACCTGTGACCCTGAGACCCGACATCAAGACTTATCAGTCCCATCCTATGTTTCTCCTTCAAAATCAAAGATTTCTGGGAAATTAAAACTTCATTTTCTTGGCTTCAAACTAACTGCCACAAGAAGATTTCACTAAAAGAAAAAGAGTTTGTTTTTTAAGCTAAATGAGAAGCAAAAGGGACTCAATCTGTCACTAAAATGTTATCCCGGGGGCCCGATCTGGCCCGCAGGCCTGGAGTTTGACACGTGTGATTTAGAGTCTAAACAGGTTCATTTAGTCATCCTGGTGACAGATTTCTGTCCAGTGTATCTGAATTAAGTCGTCACGGTTACCTTTCCCTGCGTGCTGCTTCTTGCTCGCAGCGGCAGCAGAATCCTCCGAGGCGGCAAGGCGGCGAAGAACGTCAGCGAGGGCCGCCTTCATAACCGTCAGCTCGTCCTCCTGCTGCTGGACGCGAAGCTCCAGGGCGGAGAGACGATCGTTGACATCGGAGACACTTGCCGCAGACATGCTGTCATCTGGAGAGACCAAAATATAAACGATAAGATCAACGATGCAACGGATCCGCTTCAGGAACAAACACACAAAGACGAAGAGTGACCACTCAATAAATCTGCTTCAGGAACCCAAACCGATCGATGGATGGAACAGGAAGATGACCAATCTTTTATTTGAAGAGCACATGAAGACTAAGCGTCTAAAGTTTGGAAAAATTGCTCAGTATTTTTAATCACAACCAGCTCAAAAATCAGTAGGCTTCTTTTTCACACCAATACTGGAATGTCCTAAAATTTTCCCTAGAAGCTGTAAAAATTATTTGAATGTTTTATAGTCCTGTATGTTTCTCCTACAAGAGGAAAACGCCCAATATATTGTCTGTTTAGGAGCACAAAAAAATTAAGCTCATATCGGACCAATTCTGAGTCATCTGGGGGGTTTTCTCCAGAGTTTTCTGACAATCTTTAAATTTCTTTTTAAATGTTTTAAAATGTTGCTGCTTATGCTGGCAGTAGTGTTAAACGGGGTTTTCTGGCCTTCCCTTTTGCTGTAATCAAATGAAAGGCTGATGGAGCAGTAGGTTTCTGTTGTTCTGGCAGAAATAATGTTTTGTTTCATTGTACTTTATTTAAAAAAGGAGCAATCTGGAGACAAAATGTCACAAAAATTAGCTTATATTTTTTATAAAAAAAAGTGTATTTTTTTCAGATTAGTTAAATTTGACTCCTTTTGTTCACAGCAGCCCTGTTTAGTCCGCTTTAATCGAACTCCCCGATTCGTTTGGGGAGGTGGGAACGTGCAATCTAACTCAAAGAAGAACTCTGGTCCACCTAAAAACGTCGGTCTCGGTTCAGCTGAAGTGAACTCTGGAGCGGTTTGAATGCATATGTGGACGCAAGAGGACCAGAGACCGCTCCAAAAGCAGGAAGTGGACTACAGCACAGGGCCTTCTGGGTAAATACATGTTTACCACAGACAAAACAGAAATCCTAAAGCCACTCAATTTTTGTTTCCTTTTCCAGAAGGAGGAAGTTACTCTCAGTGTCTTCTTCAGAAATTTTCGTATCGTTTCCTTCAGTAGTTCTCGGTGGCGAGGGGGGGGCAGCTCGATTGACTCGGTGCAGTGTGGATGTGAACCGGAGCAGCTGAAAATGGAACAAATGTTGACATTTTGGTCCCCAATCAAACCGAGTCTACAGGAATATCAGGTGTGAATGCACCTTTAGTCTTCTTGAGCCAAGGGGGTGCCTGGGTGGTTTTGTCTCTCCAAAGTGGGGGTGCAGCATGAGACATTTGAGAACGAGATAAATCCTTTCTGCATCATCAACAAAGTTGACACATTTTGATAAACTCAGTATTCAGCTATCGGATTGCACTAAATACAGCTCTGAACTGCCTCAATGTGCATTTAAAACATCTTCACTCAAAGGGTGAAAGAGGAGGAGCAGTTCCTGGACCACTTGTATCTGCATACAGTGACAGTCAGGACAGAAATCCGTCTCAGTCCTCGATGTAAGACCTCCTGAACCGAGGTGACCCCACCAGGCAGCTGAACAGACTTCAGATTAAAGGTAATTAAAACAGCCATCCCTGGGAATATTCTGAAGATAATGCCTGTTTTTCAGCTAAAAGGTTTAACTGTTTATTAGACTCCGTCTTATTAAAAAGGACAGTTTTATTGGGATTTTATTAAACTGGGTGTGTTTCTTTTTGGTCTAAAGTTTGTTCTACTTATTTTAGAGCGTCACAGTTGACCACATGCAGTCAAATCACCTAAAAAGGATTCAAAACCGTTTCATAAAAACAAATGTGATCAGGTCCACACTGCCTGGAGGGCTGGAGTTCTTCTGACTGGTACTGAGGAGCTAGAACGCAGAACCCATTTTAGCCTGTTCCTGTTCCAGGGGCACCTCTAGAAAATGTTCAAAGATGAGGGCCACTGAAAATGTTGGGCTGGCACACCAAAACCAGAAGTTTCAGGAGTTTTATTATTAACTTTATGCTGCGAGTTCACTTTAAAGGAGTTCAGCACCAGTTCAGCACTCCCACCATTAACAAAAATGGAAAGAAAAACAAACCCAATTTCAAAACCAATGGGCAGACTGCAACAATTAGGCGGTACCAAGTACCTACATCTATCCTATATTTATTAGTTACTGAGATCACCGACCCATAACTCTAATATTACTACTACTCCTAAATCTCACAAATATCTAATATTAACCTAAGGGTACCATCTCTTAATTGGCAAGGCCAGTTTTCTTTTCTTTCAATAATTCTAAAGTACCAACTGATTTATACTCCAGTATCTTCCGGACTATAAGGCTCACCTAAAAGCCTTCAGTTTTCTCAAATAACAACAGTGCTCCTTATAATCCGGAGCACCTTATATATGTAAGAAGTTGTCATGTTTTAGTACGACTTTGGTAAACTACAAAGCTGCAGCGCCTGCAGCATTAAGGCTCCGTTATAATCGCACGGCGCGCAGACATGAGCGAGCGATGGAGGCGTGCAGTATCCTTCTGTGAGTTTTAAACCAGTTGGTTATCTTTGATGATTGATATTTTGATGCAGGGTTTCCCCCAGTGTATTAGAAGCCTGGCGGGTTGCCAGGCTTTCCCTCTCCTGCCGCCAGGCTAAGCTCCGCTTGTTTATTGTAAAATACGTCTTTTTTTTTTTCCGCCCGCACCACCACCACCACAAGAAGGGGCGCGCCCCAACAGTGACGCAATCGCGCTGTCCCCACCCCTGCGCGAAGGTACCGCGCGGTGTCGTGTGATCGTGCATGTCCCAATGTTTTTAAGTTCGCGTGGACCGAGCTCCATTCAAAATTAACAATTTCACTGCTCTAGCAGAGCTGGTTCTCCTGTATCAGCATTTCTATGATCCCTCTATGAGATCACAAAGATAACCAAACGGCTCAAAACTCACAGAAGGAGATTACTGCTGCAGCCGATAAATAGGAGAGTTTATAGACCACAGAGGTTAGTTGAGCTGAAATTCAGAGGGTGGCTTTACAAGACCGAATATGGTAAGCATGTTTTGTAGTGAAAATATTAATATTATGCATGATAATTTATCCATGTTTACCAGTAAAATGATGCTATTAAATTCAGCATTAGATGTTTTGTTGTTCCATGTAGTGATCCAACATGCAGCCTGTGCCACATAAAGCACAGTACAGTACAGCATCTGTCTGTTTGTCAGAGTTCTCTATTCTTATTCATTGGCCTGGAAGTGAGACGTGTGTTGGTGCTTTGTTTGCACTTTTTCATTTATGTTAATTTCATTTAGTTGTAAATGTGACTTAAATTAGGATTCAAATTAGGTGCAAACAATTAGTATTTATTTTAATTGCATTTTTGTTTAAAAAAGTATTTTAAAAGAGCTTTTTTGTAAAACTGTAGTTGTGTAAATATTTGACACAAATATCTTACAATATCACATAATAAAAAGCCATATTTTCAACTTTCTGTCAACTTTAATCTTTTCTTTTACTAAATCACAGTCGGCCGACGATCGGCCGGCGAACAGCCACCTACCACCGGGCTTAGCCTCTTTTCTGGGGGAAACCCTGGTATGATTTCGAAGTTACAAAAATTAGGAGGTTCACGAGGGTGTGCCTTATAGTCCGGTGTTTGAAAATGGACCATTCATTAACAGTGAGTCTTATAATCCAGTGCTCCCTATACTGCAGAATATACAGTAGTTGATTTGTATTAATTTTGTCAGTTTCAAGTTATTTCAGTGACCTTTGCGGGTCTATCTTTTTGGGCACAAATGTTTCTGGATCTATCCATCTACACTTCAGCCAATCACTGAACCTTAAACTATTGATGCACCTCAGCTGTTCAACAGACTTTAGCCAATCATTACAGCCAGCAATGCACTTTAGCCAATCAAGGAGCCAACAGGCGAACCTCACCCAATCAATAAACCTCATCCAATCAATAAACCTCATCCAATCAATCCTTATCCAGCAGGTGAACCTCATTCATTCAGTCCTCAGTTGATTGAC
>NC_051451.1:65391-95168 GCF_001649575.2 Kryptolebias marmoratus | reverse complement strand
GGTCAGTCCTCAGCCGTTTGACGCCCCGCAGCCGACCGTTCTTCAGCCAATCAATTAAATCCATACAATAACCAATCTGTACCCATCAGCTGATAAATACACCAAAATCCTCACGTCATCAGCAGCTCCTGAAGACACAAATGACGATGTGCCCAGGATCATTTGTGAAGTCTGAGGTCAGAGTCCAACCAGGAACCTCTACTGAACCCTGCCGGACTCTTAAACAGACCTGAGGCCTGTTGGACATGCAGCTAGATTTGGGTCCAGATGCAGAGCATCCTGCAGAACGAGCCCTTTGTTTTGTGGCCCTGCAGCTCCGGGAGGGGCGGGGCAGAGTACCTTTGGACCCTCTGAAACACCTGGGTCCTGTTACACCCTGAGACAGACCTGGGTTCTTTTTACAGGACAGATCCAGGACTCTGCAGAGCCGATTGTTTTGTTGCCCTGCAGCTCCCAGAGGGGCGGCGCAGAGTTAGACAGATCCGGGTCCTGTTCTACCCTCAGACAGACCTGAGTCCAGTTAATAGGACGGGTCCAGGACTCTGCAGAGCCTCTTCTAGGAGGAAGTGTTTGTTTTGAAGCCCTGCAGATCCCGGAAGGGCGGTGCAGAGGACGGTTAGACAGATCCGGGTCCTGTTCTACCCTCAGAAAGACCTGAGTCCAGTTAATAGGACGGGTCCAGGACTCTGCGGAGCTTCCTGCAGATGGAGCTGTTGATTTTGTGGCCCTGCAGCTCCCGGAGGGGCGGTGCAGTCTCTTTGATAAAAACAGCAGTGACACGTGTAAATCCGCCCGAGGTGCGTGCGGCCCTCGGTTTCCCGCCACCACGTGGACAGGTGAGCAGGTGAAGTATGGGGTTCGGTTCCGGTCGGGACTCACCTAAACTGCCGGTAAATCCGTCCATTTTCCTGGAGAACTGCAGGAGTCCGGGCCGGAGGCCTGCGGGAGGCTGAGCGCGCACTGCGGGCCTCGGTCCGGGTTTCGGCCTCTGTCTGGAGCCGAGGGGGAGGAGAACCGAACCGGGTCAGTCCCTGGAGCGCTGCAGGTCGGGTCCGCGAGGCCAAAGATCCGCCGCGTGCCTGCGGGCCGGAGGGCGAGTCGGGTCCGGAGGATCCAGAAGCCGAAGGAGAACCGAAGCGCCACACGAAGATCCCGAGCCGAGGGTTTGGACTCCGCCTGGGGGGGAGGGGCCCGCTGAAACAGGAGACGAGAATTCGAGCCGCCATTTTGAGAAGACCTACGTGTGGCAGCAGGTCATAAATATCAGAGTAAATCAGACTAACCTCGCTCTAACTTTGCATTATGTTTAATCAGTGAATATTACGACATTAGTTAATAAATCATAACGTGACTTAGTTTCTGTCAGAAAATCGTTCATAAATCAAAACAAGTGAAAAATGGCACACCATCATAATACTTCACTACCTTTCAGAAACACGAGTAATTATGTCAAACTACCAGTTTATTTAGTTTCAGCACTTTTTTGAAGTGGGCCAGACCATAGAGATGTAATCTAACTTTATTCATCTTTATTAATGTTGATGGGACAGATATACAGTGTCTGCACAGAAAACACCAACAACTATCAGTAACACTTGTTCTATGTTGTTAAAATGCCAATTAAAAAATATTATTTACAATTTCATGAGCTGAAATCAAAAGCTGACATTTAAATCTAACCTTTTTTCTGAAGCTATCGAGTCAGTGTTTGATGAAGCACTCGTTTATAATTAGCTTTCAATAAACATGAACGAGAACAGAAAAATAAGACAAAACAAAATGCCAATGAAGAAAAAGCTAGCTTTTTGAGCACTGTTTGAAACTTGTTGACTTTTTGTTTCTGTTTCCATTCATGCTTAATGAAAGCTAATTCTGAGGGCTACGTCAGAAATAAGTGAAGGGAATACACTGATCTGTTAACTCCATAAATGAGTGCACTTTATCTGAAAGTTGCTGTTTACCTTGGAAATAAGAATAAAATAAAGTGTTTGAGTTAAAGATAAAAAAGAGTGAGACTGTCTCGTGTGTGTTCATCCCATTTACCCATCCACCAAGATAATCTGATCACATTCAGACATTAACAGGGCACACCGGAGGCAATGATGGGTTCAGTGTCCTGCTGCCAGGAACTGAACCTCCAGCTCTCTCACTGAAGGATGACTGCTAACCACTGAGCCACAGCCAACACAGTAAAACCTGTGTAGGAATGGTATTTTTGCTTAATGCTGTTATCTATCCATATATCTATATATTATTAGTTACATTTTATTTAATCTTTTTAGATACAAGAACCGTTTGGATGCAGTTTACTTGCTAAACCATAAAAAATGAATGTTAAAAGTAGTTTTTTAATGTAAAAGAAATGTGATATATTTTGCTATCACTATCAAGTTTCTATCCTCTCAGTGAATTTAACTGCAGACTCTGGTAGCAGAGCTCTGCTTAGACTAACATGTAAAGTATTTTATTACTTAAAGTGCAGCTCTGGTCTGGTGAATGATCAGTGGTAGCTCGGACCTGTTGGGAGGCTCATTACAGAAGACTCATGTCTTTTGTTTGACATTATGCAAGATTTATGTTTATTTAAGTAAATCAGGGCTGTTTCTACGTGTTTCTGCACTGATGACAGCATACAGCAGCAACTGTGTGTGGCTTCCACATGTAAACAGTACCAGGTGATGTATGTAGCTCCTCACAAGATGGCGGCCAGAAAATCCCGCCGACCGAAATCCATGACCATCCCAGTGTTTCTCTAGTTTAGTGGGACCAAGTGGAGCCAGAGAGGAAGCAGGACGAGGCGGCTGAGGTTTCACCTCTGAGCTGCAGTGCCGCCCGGCGGCCAAAAGCAACTCCATCTCCACCTCTCAGCATCCTACCCCATCTCCCCCTCCCAGCATCCTCCCCCATCTCCCCCTCCCACCATCCTCCTCCATCTCCACCTCCCAGCATCCTCCTCCATCTCCCCCTCCCAGCATCCTCCTCCATCTCCCCCTCCCAGCATCCTCCTCTGACGTCAGCTGAGTTCAGTTTAACGTTCAATCCAGTCATTTCATTACAAAATGACTTGTTTTTTAATTTACACAAGTGTTGATCTGTTTTTCTCAGAGATCAATAAAACAAACATGAGACGTGAGAGCAAAGTTTAAGTTTATTATTTTGAATATAAAAAAGATAAAAATGTATTTTATATATATTTATAAAAAAAAACGTTCCTTCACAATAAAAATCATGAACTGAGACTGGATCAGTAATCAAGAAAATAAAAGTTTTTGATCAAACATTATTAATCTATATTCATTCATCCTTTAAACAAAACTTTATTTAAGCAATGCGAATGTGTTTCCAGTGTCAAAGTTTTTATATTCACGTTAAATATGTGATCATCTGACCTGATCAATCTGTCGTTTTATTGGTCCTTTCTCAGCCTTCATTGTTCTTCTGTGGTTTCAGTACGCAGCCCAGGATAAACCCAAACCAGGACCAGTTTCAGACTGGTCCTGGACCCAGTCTGTACGCTCCGAAGCCCAGTTTGAGGTTAGACTTTTACAAAGAATTAATTTGTTGAAGAGTTTGGGGCTGGAAAAAAACACCAACAATGCTGATCAGAAAATAATCCATCGGGTTATATTGAATCAATACGCTGATCAGTAAATATTCAGTCACATCGGGCCAATATTCTGATCAGTAAATGATCGACTGGGTCACATCAGATCAGTAGCATACTGGACCAGTAAATGATCAATCAGATCAAGAAGAAATCTGGTCACAATAAATGAATTTACTGATCAATAAATGATCGACTGGGTCACACTGGATCAACAATTGTAAATAATGGGATACAGAAAGCCGTTAAACGGCGGCAGAAGTGAAGGCATACACATGACAACAAAAGCAAATATCAGAAGGTGGCAATCAGTTGATCAATAAAACTAATCAACTGTGGCAATAACCATAGCAGCCACCACAGGAAGGCCACAGTGATGATGTAATGAAGAAGAAGGCACATCCGACAACAGAAACATACTCCTGTAACACCTGGTGTAAGCTCCGCCCCATGGAGATGGGATGCTTCAGTAGCTTAATTTCACCTTCTCTATGTCAGAGATCAAAGTTCTGGCCAGGTAGATCCCCACCATCTGGTCAAAGAGAGACACACAGGTGAGCTCAGGTAAATCCAACAGTCAGAGGGCTGACCTAGGACCTTAGATTAACCTGTAGTTAATCTGAATTGGACCTGTCTGACATTTAGAATTGAACTGGTTCCTTTTTACATAACTGAACATTTTATCCAGATAACAGAACCTGAACCTTTCCATTTGATGATAAAATACGTTTGGTTACCTGCAGCAGTGAGATGACCACAAACACGATAGCTATCGTGTACAGGTTCTTAGGTAACCAGTCCTCCAACGCCACGATGCAACCTTTGGTGTAGATGTGACTGTCCCACTCCTTCTGTACAAGAACACAGAACATCAGAGAATGTCAGCATTTTCACAGGAACAGTCCTTCCATTTTGTTTATCTGTGGTTGGGTCACGGCGACAACAGGTCAAGAGGGAAAGCCAGTCCTTATCCCCACCCCAGCCACTTTAGACCTGGCAATGAACCACCCCAGAACACACTGAAGACACCAACAGAACCACAACATCTGCAAACAGCAGAGACAAAACCCTGAGGTTCCCAAACCGGGCACCTTCTCTGCATAGGTACGCCTTCACCTCCTGTTCATGGAGGAAAACAAGTGCAGGGTGAACGCTGGTGCTATCCAAATTATACTTCATGTCATTTTTACTGCTTTCCTATTGTGGTCTAACCTGGGACAATTAGTTTTTATTAAGGCCCGAGCACCGCACCTGATGCCAAATCTTGAAATCATATTGTTCCTGAGCACAGGAAGGCACATGTTTTAACATCTGGTTATACTTCACAAGACGTGAGACAACACATCTTTTTTTTTCCCGTGGACAATTCATACCGAAAGAGAGAAGTCCTGGTAAGCCCTCCTACTGCACCACAGAGGAAGAGAGGATCATGTTGTTGGATGATGGGGAGGAGGAAGATGTGCTGCTTCTCTTTTTAACGGCAGAAATAGGTGGCAGGTACGCCTGCTCCATGAGAGCAGACCTGAGCAGGGCGAGTTCAGCATATGGGTCATGGACGAAAAGAGGCACTTTTCCCATTTTCAGATGTCCGAACCCGTCCACCAGATCACTATTTTTATCCAACACGACACACGGCATGCTGATCTCTGTCCAGGAGAGATTAACGGTAACACTGCGGGCGAGCTGCTCCTCTAAGCTGTCCATCCTGTTAGTATAACAACCGGCTTCTGGGAGCGACCAGTTGAAGCAAAATGACAGCATAAACTAACATGCCCATGAAGTTCTGACCAATCACACAGTATCTGGTGTACAGCCTGGAAGAAGATACTTCTGACTGGGGGTGGGGGGCAAAGCACAAGACAGGATCTGTGAGTATAAAAATATGCAATTTTCGTTACGCACCCACATCAGCGAGACAACTTTGACAGCCTTTACTCATGGGCGTTGTTCTCTGACCAACTTGAAGATAACAACTTCAAAGTGTGTCAGATAAGGATAACCCTTTTGCAGTTCCTAGCCCTTACATTTGAACAAACTCCTCTTAAAAATTCTGAAGTATTTGCTTCAAACCTAGACAATATCCTGTTAAGGCATGGGGTATTTGAAGTTATCAAGACCGAGTTTCATCACAGCATGTGGACACCTCAAACTTTGACTTCTTGCCAAAAAACAACATTGTTGTAACTCACATACAAAACATCTGATCTGCACCTAAAGCCACATGTTTGATCAAAATCAAGCAATTAAAACTCCTACATGTCAATATTTTGCCATTTCTTTGTCCTACTTTTCCTACTAAGGACAGGAAGTTGCATGTTTTACCTATAGACATGATTATCTGCCCTGCTTTTTCAGTGTAATACAAGGTGATGTTCCTTGGTATTGTTGTACTCATGGATGCTGGCCATTTTGAATTATAATCCTTATTTTGAAGAAAATGGCTGCCCAGTCCAGCCTAAAAAATTGAACAAACATCTCTTAGAAAATCAGGACGTGTTTTTGTCTCGGGGTGGCCGCACTTATCGCCTGATACTGTAACACAGACCGATGTCAGGGAGATCAGGGAGTTTGAGAGAAAAGACAGATTGTAAATAATTGTGTTGGGGATGAATTTTATGTTTTCAAAAATAAAAAAATAATACTCAATTTAAAAGAAGGGAGGAGCTTCCCAGGAGTTCTGATCCGAGTGTCTCGTGAACCAACATCTTACAACCACGTGACCGAGAACCAACTTCTTGACTTCTTATGGAGCATGCTGGAGCCTTCACGTTCTCACAGGAACAGAAGGTTCTTACCAGATCATCCAGTCACCTCAACCATCCTAAAGGAATAAACTCAATTCTTATCAGAACCCTGGATAGCCTTAACATTACTGCAGGAACAAAGTTCTCATCAGAACATGTAATATTCCCTGCCTTCACCCTCAGGTGGAGAAACCGAAGGAAGAGAGCTCACCGGTGGTTTGTTTCTCACATCGTAGCCACACTGAGTGTTCACCACAGTTTCCTAAAAGGAGAACCAGAACCAGGTTTACTCATGAGCTGTTCTGATCAATATCAAAGAAGTATCGGTCAATGATTAACTCACAGCGGGATCAGCTATGCAGCAGGAAAAGGGAACGCCACACCTCTCTCTGCTGCGATGAGTGTCATTACAGCTGAAGTAAACGTTCAGATTCCAGTCATCCGGTTTCTCAGCACCGCAGCATTCGTTCTGTTCAGAGAGAACAAACACGTGGTAAAAGAGAACAGTCAAAGAACAGTCTTTGCTGTCTGTCAGATTACCATGGTCTGCAGAGAGTCGATGAGGTTCTGCAGGTCAATGTCGTCTCTGTACGCCTTGATGTTCTGCAAGAAGAACTCATTGATCCACGCTCGGACCTGACTCTGGAACACCACAGCTAGAACCGCCGCCGTCAGCTCCAGAAAGAAGATCAAGCCGATGACGCCTGAAAACTGAGAGATGTTTAATTAATGTTTCATTTCGATCCGACTCTGCTTGTGTTATGCATAGTGCTGGTAGTGTCAGAAGGTTCCAGAACATCCTGCGGGTCAGAGGAGAAGAACCAATCATCTTCAAGTTTGATGGCGTTACAGGTTGCATTTTCCTGGACTGCTTGAGTCAGGTGGGTTTTTTTAACTGCTAAAATGTCAGAAATCAGCAGGAAGAAAAAACCCCCAAACCAAAATGATTTAAAAACATCTAACCAGACAACTTGGAGGTTTTAAATCTCCCAGTCAAATGATAAAAGATATTTTTTTTAATAAAAAATGATAAAAAACATCCAACCGGACAGTAAAAGGGGTTAAAAACCTCCAATTTAACGATAAGAAGACTTAAAACATTCAACTGGACAATAAAATTTAAACAAACTAAAATATAATAATGAAGTGCTTGGATAAGCTGGTCCTGCATTACATCGAGGACACCATTCCTGCTGATATGGACAGCCACCTGTTTGCTACAGGGCGAGCAGATCAACAGAAGACACCACCTGTACTGTCCCACATGGAGCATGACAACACCTACGTTAGGATGCTTTTCAACGATTTTATCTCAGAGCTCAACACGGTCTCCCCCTATAAACTGATGGCCAAGCCGGGCTACCTGAGACTAGACACTAAACTGCCTTCCTGGACTTACACACCTGCAGACCTCAAAATGTCAAAGTGGGAGATGGGACACCATCCACAGCCACAGTGAGCTAAGGTGCACCACAGGGCTGTGTCCTCAGCCCGACTCTCTTCACACATGACTGCACCCATATCACAACTGAGAAATTTGCAGATGGCACCATCACAGTGGGATTAAATTCTGACAACCATGAATCCCACCACAGAGAGGAGGCCCAGCGCCTGGTGAGCTGTTGCTCAGAAGGCGACCTGGTTCCACCAAAGAGATCAACCAGCTAAGGAAAAAGGCTCGCAGCATTGCTGGAGACCCCTCCCATCCAGGACACAGACCGTTTGTCCCCCTTTCATCGGGGATTGCGGAACAGCTTCTTCCACCGGAGCTGTTGCCTCGATTACCCCCACACCCAAAATCCCCAGCCATCAGACACCTCAATAGGACATTCTAGTTAAATGACATGGAAACACAGATGCCTGTATATCTGGTTTACATACTTCCTACTGGCTTCATATAAATATATTATTTTGTTGAGAATATTGATTACACTGTTAACTCTTGCTACTACCATCTTGTTGATGCTGCAATCTGAAGTATTTTAGTATTTTTATTTTACATTGCTGCTGACTGTTGAGTTGTCACACGTTTTGCTGTACTCGTACAATGATAATAAAGCCTTTCAATCATTTTAATCCTTAATGAATCCTTTCAAAACGTACAAATTTAAGCAGACAGATGTTTTCTCTCAGCGCTCCGACACAGCCTGCAAAGCCCAGGGTAAAGGTGAAGCCGCCCACAACCAGGACCAACCAGACTGGGTCGAAACCATGCAGCCGGGTCACCTGGGTCAGGTCCAACAGGACTCCCTGCAAATGAGACAGAACCAGAGAAACCATCAGAGAGGGAGTCATAATCTAAAGAAGAGTGTGTGGTTCCTGTGGACCAGGTTCCCTCACCTTCTCACTCCAGGCCCAGAAACCAGCAGCAATAAAGGCTGCTCCCGCCAGCTGCAACAGAAACACATTTCATCATCCTGACCTTTGACCTTAGAAACAAACAACAAGTTATCACCCAGCTGTTTAAAGTCACATGTTGAATGGGACCCTGCCCACACCACAGCCTGCTACGTCACCACTGTCATGACTGACTGTTGCTGGATATTCCTCCCAGGTCATTTCTCAATGTTCCTCCGGTTTTACTTGGTTCTGACTCTGACAGAGATGACTAACAGAGTCAGAATATTTCTTGGAACATTGCTCATTTTTCTCTCTCTCTCTTTTTTTTTAAAAATTCTGACAGACTCAGAACATTCCTCAAAATGTTACACAAGTTTCTGTTGGTCCTGACTTGTTGGAGTTGGAGCACTCCTGAGAACCTTACTCCAACATTCCTCGTGACATGTGTTAGATTTCTCTTCCTTCTGACCCTGACAGTCTGAACATTTTTCAGAAAATTACTCTGATCCCTCAGATCATTCTAAGAGTTCCTCTTCAATCAGACTCTGACCCAATCGGAACATTTTTTGCAACAAGGTTTTTCTTGGTTCTGACTGACAGAGTTAGAACATCCTTTAGAGGACTGCTCGTGTTTCTCTTCCATAGAACATTACTCAGTTATCTCGCTCTCCGCATGAGTCAGAATGCTCCTTGAATGATTCTTTGTCATGTCTCTGACCCCGTCTGTGTTCTGCAGGCAGAACAGAGCGTCTTGGTTCTTTAAAAAAGAAAAGGAAAAAAACAGTTGATGATAAATACCAGACTGGACAACACAGGGCTGAAGAGGCGTGGAAGGATAAAACAATGAGAATAAAGTGTTTACAGAGTTAAATCTGATTATTGACCACCTTCATTATGATCAGTAATAATTTGTTAATAATTAAGTGAGAAGACTCCCAGTCAGTTCGATGCATTTCACAAGATCCCATCTGATTACAGATTGTTGATGAGGTTTCATAACTACGCCACATCATGGTTCCTGCCACCTTGAACACACAGGAAGTTGATGACATCATTTCCTGTTATCTACAGAGAAACAGGAAACATAGTTTCCTGCACAGAGCTTTGCAGTGTTTTGACTGTTCTGCTCATCCAACCCTGACCTCAGATGTTCAGTTGTTCAGAACAGATAGGTTCCTACAGGTTGTAGGCAGTGTGGTCTAAGTTGATAAACAAATTATATTTAAGTGGGCGATTATTGGCAGGTTTCCTCCAAAAATGGGATCCTTTGTAAACTGAATGAAGACATTGTAACTCTGCGTGTTGAATGTACTGCCGTTAGGACTACAGATAGAAATGAGCCTGTAGCTAAATTTGGTGCAAACACCCTTTCTCCTGTGAGATTATTATTCTCTGGAACTACAACTACAACACAAACTTCTGACAGTGTCACAATGCACTGCTACACCTGCACACATGATCAGCACACCTGGAAACATCTGTGAGGGTTAGAGATGGTTTTGGTTAAGGATGGTTCCATTTCCTGTGTTTATACGGATTAGTCTCAATGAGACTCAATTGTCTCATTTGCATGAGAGACCTGTTATGCACAAAGAACAATACAATAAATAAAATATATATGTAAATACCACCATATAAAACCTTTACTTACAAGCTACACTGACATAAAAGTAACAACAATCCAAAAACAGGTCAGAATGGCGGCTGGTGTAAGTGATGGTTTGAACTCACCCAGAATATGATGTTGTAGCTGAACATCAGGTACTTGTAGCAGCAGCTGACCTCAGCGTTCTCATAGCGATAATAGTACATCTATAACGGGAAAAAAAACAGCCAATCAGAGTCTATGAAACTGGTTCTGACTGGAATACACTGCGTTCATGTCTGTTCTGAACCACTCTGTGAAGACCCATTAGTGTGGACCAAAATAGATTCTGACAGGCAAACAAAAGATCTAGCCTGATTAGGAATGGAACGGTTTCTGTAAAAATTCCATCCCGTTCCGTTTATTGGTCTCAGCTCAGAACCCCAGCGTATAGTTGGGTTTACATGTCTTGGTTCTGGACTGGGTTGGGGTAAGGTCTTACAGAGTCACAGTTACTTTACAATTATTGAGAGGTTCAGTCCTGAAACCAATTTTGTTTGTTTGTTTTGTAATATTTGCAAAGTTTCTAAACAGTGTTTGCAGATGATACTAAAATATTATGTTATAAAATGATTTAAAATTAACCTTTACTGATTCAAAAAGGGTAAAAAGCTGGTTTGATGTTAATAAAATATCACTAAATGTCTGTAAAACCACATTTATATTTTTTGTCATGTTGTACCAAACTCAACAATTAAACTTGTGATAAATTATGTTGAAACAGAAAGTGTCTGAAATCAAATTTCTTATGGCTAATATATTGCCTCTTTGAACACACATATGAACTTTAGTGCCATCCCATTCTATAAGAGCTTCAACTCTTCTGGGAAGGCTTTCCACAGGTTTAGGAGAGTTTATGGGAATTTTTGACCATTCTTCCAGAAGCCCATTTGTGAGGTCAGACCTGATGTTGGATGAGAAGGCCTGGCTCTCAGTCTCTGCTCTAATTCATCCTAAAGGTTGAGATCAAGACTCTGTGCAGGTCAGTCAAGTTAGTCAAGTCAGTCAAGTTCTTCCTCACCAAACTCATCCATGTCTTTATGGACCTTGCTTTGTGCCCAGACATGTTGAATAGGAAGGCAGGGGCTTTAAAGGGAGCCGGCAGCTGGCGAAAATCATTATATAAAATTTTCATTCAGCCATGTTTTTGCCGGCTACTATTTTGTAAACGGTTGCCTAGCAGAGTCTCTGTGTTATCCCCGATCTGCATAACGATGCAAAATGTAATTTTATTAACAATAGATGGTGATTTTCTTTCTTCTGTTTGTTTTTGATCATTTTTTGGTAGATCCATGGGTGCAGCCATTTTTGAGCAAACAAGCGTTGTTGTAACACCATCAATGATTGGACAAGAGTTCTCATTTATCCACCAAGGCTTCTGATAGGTTGATGTTGGGGCATGTTAAATAAAGGTTCATTTTCTTAATGTTTTTTTCTGTTTCGTAGTTCCTTGCACATCTGGTATACCTCTCCTCTCAGTTCAGTGGATTCTACCAACCAAAAAGGATGCTAAGACAATCTATTTCAAGTCTCCAGTCAATATGCTTTTATTCAAATCTATTTTTCAAGATTACTTACTTCAGGTTTACTGCCTTGGGAGATACACTATATTGACAAATGTATTCACTCACTCATCCAAATCATTGAATTCAGGTGTTCCAATCCCTTCCATGGCCACAATCAAGCACCTAGGCATGCAGAATGGGACACTCTCAGGAGCTCAGTAAATTCCAGCGTAGTAGTGATAGGGCAGTAAATCCAGTCGTGAAATGTCCTCCCTACTAAATATTCCATATTCAGCTGTTGGCTGTTTTATAACAAAGTGGAAGTGATTGGGAACAACAGCAACTCAGCCATGAAGTGGCAGGCCACGTAAAATCGGAGAGCAAACTCAGAGGATGCTGAGGATCGAAGAGCAGAGAGGTCACCAACGTTCTGCAGTCAGCAGCTACAGACCTCCAAACTTCAGATTAGCTCAAGAACAGTGAGAGCTTCATGGAATGGGTTTCCATGAGCAGCTGCATCCAAGCCTTACATCACTGAGTTCGATGCAAAGCGTCGGATGCAGTGGTGTAAAACACGCCAACACTGGACTGTAGAGCAGTGGAGACGTATTCTCTGGAGGGATGAACCACACTATCCTTTCAATCAAATAGACATGTCTGGGTTTGGTGGTTGCCAGGAGAACAGTACTTGTCTGACTGCATTGTGCCAAGTGTAAAGTTTGGTGGAGGGAGGATTATGGTGTGGGGTTGTTTTTCATGAGCTGGGATCAGCCCCTTAGTTCCAGTGAAAGGAACTCTTAATACCAAGATATTTCGGACAATTCCTGACCTCAACCCAATAGATGGTAAATGGCGTGCAGTTGTATAGCACTTTATCTAATCGAAGAACCCCAAAGCCTGTTACACTACATTCAGGCATTCATCCATTCAGCCACACATTCACAGACTGATGTTGAACACCTTTGGAACAAATTAGAGTAGACCTTTGGGAATATAGTGTAGTTCCTTGTCTTGGCTAAATTAATTCTCAATCTGCTTTTCTGAAAACTCTCCCAGTCCTTCCAAAAAGCCCAAAATTCTCACAAATTGTCCTCAAAAACTGCTGATTTTAGACTCGTTTAACATCTTCCCAGGCTTGTCCCAGATGACAGGAAAATGCATTTCTGGCGTTCTAAATTTCAAAGGTTTCTGGGGAGGGACCCCAGACCCCCTCGGTCGATCGCCTTGTGCCACTGGCGCTCGGTCGTGGGCTTTGCTCAGTAGATGCTCAGCCCCCTACCTTTTCTACACTGAACAGAAATATAAACGCAACACTGAGACATTTTCTATGTACACAATAAGTCTGTCTCTCAATTATTGTTCATAAATTAGTGTAAATCTGTGTCAGTGAGCACTTCTCTCTTACCGAGATAATCCATCCACCTCACAGGTGTGTTAAATCAAGACAGCATGATTGTTGCACAGCTGTGCCTTAGGCTGCCCACTCTAAAATGTGCAGCTTTATCACACAGTGCCGCAGATGTCGCAGGTTTTGAGGGCGTGTGCAGTTTGTCCTGCTGGAGCTGATGTTATCATTCAGCACAAATATCCCCCCATTCCTGAAACTTTGAAAGTCCTTGGGAAGGAGCCAGCCCCAAACTGTGTGCATCCATCTCCATCTTTCATCTGTGGTACTTTTGATTTTATAGATTTTGTTTGGCAACAAATGTTTAGATTTTGTTATATTCCTCAGTTTTTGGCTCCCGTTTGAAACAAATGAAATATTCAAATAAGAACTGTGGGATTTTACAAACGACTGACGTCAAGACGGTGAAACATAAGAATAAAAAGAAGCTCAGAAACTTAAACAGAAAATAATCCCATCTCCAAGAAACACCAGTTTATTGATGTTTCATGGACTGGTTTCCGTTATTGATTATTGTCGCTCAGTTTGGAGCGAACAGGAAGTGGCTAATGCTAATGCTAACAGAGTGAAACTTAGGCGATACGGAGAACAAAAAGTCTGAAACAAACCGAGAATAACACAAAAACACCTGATGACGAACAGTCCGACTCACCTCGGATCGATGTTATCGGTGATTTCTAGCTGATATTTGGTGAATAAAACAATTTGACGGAAAACAAAGTTCTTCTTCCTCTGTTTCCAGACGACCTTCTTCTTCTTCTTCTGGACTTTCATGAACGGCTCACGAGCGCCGCCAGCTGGTTGGGCCGGAAAATGTTGACTAAAAGTTCAAGTTCTGCTGAAACAGTGAAATATTCTGTGGTCATGCTCACTTTCGGGTTTAGTTACATGGGTTCTGAAACACAACACCTCTTCCTCTCCAGGTGCATTGGTTCTGAGACAGCCAAATCATTTTATAGACATCTTTTCAAATTGGAAGACCCTTTATAAAGAAAAAAAGTCAACGTTAAAACTGTAATAAAACTGTGATTGTTATTTTACTGTAAAAATGTGATTTCATATTTTTGCTACAACACCCACCACACGTTTCTATCCTCTCAGGTATTAGTCTGAGTGAATTTAACACCAGACACTGGTAGCAGAGCTCTGCTTAGACTAACACGTAAAAAACTTTATTATTTATTATTTAAAGAGCAGTTCTGTTCTGGTTAGAACTGGTCATTTTATCACAGCAGGGATAGTGTGTCTGACCAGACTTGTTGTTCTTGTCTTATTACAGATTCATCTAGTCTTCTGTTTAGCATTATGCATGATTTTTGTTTATTTAAGTAAAATATCCAGTTTTATTAGACTGATGACAGCATACAGCAGCACAAGACGTTAACAACATGCGGCTTCCATATGTAAATAGTGATGCATGTAACACTGAAGTTGCGTAGCTTCACGTTTGACATTTTCTGTTACTTAAAAAAACAAGTCTTCAATCTCTAGATGGCCCAAGATTTACGGATTCAGTATCTCAACAGCACCTCTGAGGAGAGGTGAGAGAGAGAAAAATCTAAGAGACGCACGATGTTCACTATACTGTTCATGTATAATATACAACACATTAAACTTTACTGTCATTACAGTGAAATGTTGATTAGCAGAATGCTAAGAAGCAGTAAACTGCAGTATGATGTATTAACAATATTTATGTCACTTTAACACTGATGTAAAGTTTAACACTACAAACACACTTTAGATAATATGGATGCAACACAACAAACAACTAAGCTTACAACTATGATGTGGAAAGGGAAAACAGTTAGACTGACTATTACAAACAGGGCAAAAGTTAGTTAACTACATGTCAATAAAATGTATAATACCTGCTAAATAAATCCAATCTTTACAGATTTCCCTGATGGATGTGAGGTGGGAGGAGTAGCATTACTACAATAACAGGGTTTCAGGGCTCTTGAGTGCTGGTACCCAAAAAACTCAGGTAGGTTAATCACTTTTATTTTGGAGGGCACAGGAAGTGGATTTTTACAGTTTCTGCAAAAGGGAACAGAGCAAGAGTTAGAATGAATCTTCAGGTAAGAAGAACAAAAGTTGATTTCCTGAATCTTTTATTTGTTACTTACTTTTTCTTTTTTTTCTGCAGGTTTCCAGGAGGGGAAGGACTTCAGAAGTCCAGGATAGGTAGGTGTTGGCGGAATGGAGCGGACAGGCAGGCTGAACAAGCAGACAGATCGGCTGAGCTGACTTCTCCTTACTTTGTTAAGGAGAAACACATCCGGAGGACTTAACAGAGGAACTTCTGAAGCTCAGGCGAGGCACTCAGAGGACTCTACGAGAAGCACAGGTAAGCTCATGAGGAGCAGAGTTCAGACAAAACTCAGGAGGCTGAACCGAGTGACGTTTGTGGTCCAACCAGGAGTTGTGACTCCGCTCAGCCATACCAGATGTAATCGGCCGGGATCAGTGGCAGCCGTGAGAGCTGCTGCTGAAGCAATCAACACCACCTGGGTGAGAGGGAGACTGGAACATGCTGAAACCCTGACAGAAAGTTTTTTTTCCCACCATTTAGGGTGCAACGCCACTGACCCCCCCCGGAGGGAAGGCACCCTCAGTGTTTGCCTGCCTACGCCACAGGCCGGCTGTGTTCTGAGACACATCATCTCTTTGGTAAGGTAGGTGTCATGATCGACGGAGACGGAGGCGAACCCAGAAAACAGACTCATAATGCAGAACTAAAAAAAAACTGATTTATTTGAACGAAACCAAAAAGCTGACGGGGCAGCAGAACAAGAACCAAACCAAAACCAGAGACACGGAAGTACACAGGACAAGCATAGAAGAAAACAATGATCCGACAGCGTGATGGGGGAATTGACAAGGTATAAAAGCACAGAGGATGATGAGGTAAGTGGGAACAGGTGAATGATAATAATAGCTGACAGGTGGAGATGGGCGTGGCAAGTAAACAGATAAGTGAATGACTGAGGAGGCATGAGTGATGACAGGAAACAAACACAGACACACGAGGCAGAAAGAACTCAAACCAAAACTACAAGATAACAGAAAATAATAAACACCAACTGAAACATAAAGCAACTAACTGAAAACCAAAAACCCAAATCCTGACAGTAGGTCAGCAGCGAGACCCTGAAACCTCCTCACAGAGAGGCTGACATGAACATTTTTAATACACTTTATCCCCAAACCTTGGGGCCCAAAGGGAATCAATGGAAGCTTTGATATTAGATCTTTCTTTTGTAGTGTTTGATAGATCTCTCATGTATTTATATATCAGGTTTTATCTTTCATTACCTTGCTCCTCTTTGTTATTACTGGATTATAATGTTTATATGTTGTGAAGACCCTGCAACCAGACAGGATCTGCCTCTTTAAATTCACATTTGTGACTGTTACTTTCAACCCAACCTTTTCATAGGTTGTTCACAATCAGACACATTATACTATCCCAACTTTGAGACAGCTGGGACTTTGAGTAAGTTGTACATAAAAAGAAAATACAATGATTTACAAATCTCATAGACCTTATTTTATTTACAGCGGAACATAGTAAAGATAAGGAATGTTAAAACTAAGAAGTTGCACCATTTTTAGAAAAACATAATGTAATTTTGAATTTGATGGCAGCAACACATCTCTTCAAAGTTGTTCCAGGACAATGTTTCCCCCGTGTGAAGCTCCCCCTCTTCTTTTCCCAACAGTCTGTTCCATGGCTTCAACTTTGGATTAATCTGACCACAGACCAGTTCTCCTCTTTGCCTCAATCCATTTTAATTGAGCTTTGTTCCAGAGAAGACAGCAGCGTGTCTGGTGGTGTTCACATATGGCCTTGTCTTTACGTGATAGAGCTTTAAGCAGCATTAGTGGATGGTACAGTGAACTGTGTTACTGAGTCCATGCAGTGATGTCCAGAACAGAACCAGACCTGATTTTAATGCACTGTCCCCTGAGGGCCCAAAGATCTGTGGTGGCAAGGTTTTTATAAGATAACACCTGACTGTGTTCTGTCTGAATTCCTCAGCCTACGAGGTTTTCACCAAACGACCCTGTTCCTCTTCACTGAAACCAGACTGACCTTGCTTCCTGTCTCCTCCTCACCTCCCAACATTCTAATATCTTAGATATTGTGGTGATCTGTGACTTTTTGCACTTCCTGGTGGGCGTGTCCAGCTTCTCCTGCTGGCAGAGTTGGGCCTTCCCTCTGCACACCTGATGGAGATGAGGCATCAGACGTGTGGTGTATTTAAGGCTGTGGTGGGAACCAGATCAGCGCTGGAGCATTGCTTACCTTGTGGTAAAGTCTCCGGCCAGCTAAGTTATCGGTCTGTCGACTAAGAAGTTTACTTACCTGTGTTTCTTGTGTACTCGTCTTCCTCAGAGTGTTCCTGCCTGCCCGAGGATCCAGTTTGGTTCCGGTTCCTTATGCAAAAGCCCAGCCTTGATTTGCTCGCTGATGTTCTCCTGTCTCCTTCATCAACACTTAACTCAGGAAAGCTCGAACTGCCTGCTGTTTTCTCCTGGACACAAAATACCAGAAAGCCTTCACTTGGGAAGTAACCACAGATCCTACAACTGATGCAGAACCTCACCTGACAATTAGTAAGCTTCAAATCGGTTGTTTTGTTTTCGCTCGTTTCGATTGTTATATTACTTACCGTTCTTCTTCCGTGTTTCAGATCCCACTTCCATTCCGGCCATCTCACTATTCACTGTAAATAAAATCACTTACCTGATTTCCGCCTCCTGTAGTCTGTCTACCACCACGCTGTTCAATCTTCGACGTCATAGATTTGTGACAGAATGCTCCAGCCAAAACAGGAGTCGAAGCACAGCTCTGGTGGTGGACAGACGGCAGACATGTTAGTCCATCACGAACAAAGATTAGATCAGTACGGGACTCTCATTAATCAGTTGTTCCAGGTCCAACGGGACGCGTGTTCCACTTTAGACCAGGTTTCACACCATCTAGTTGATTTAGATAATCGGTTAGGGACTCCCACAATGCCTCCTGTTTCACCTGCTGTTACCATCCCTCGTCTGCCTCTTCAGTTTCTGGTCAGGGAACTGGAACTCAAACCGGCGGAATGTTTTGATGGTGACACTGACCGTTGCAGCGGATTTTTGCTACAATGCAACTTGGCGTTCGCTCGTTCGCTGTCTTTGTTTGTTTCCCACGCTTCCAAAATCATTTATATAGTCTCCGTTCTAAAAGGAAGGGTGCTACGATGGGCACAAGCCTTCCTAGATTCACATCCCATTGAAACTCTTTCGTCTCAGCGTTTTATTCAAGAGTTTCGGCAAGTTTTTGACCACCCTTTTCAACATGAAGAAGCAGCCAAATGGTTACTTAACCTCCGACAGGGACGCAGGTCAGTGGCAGATTTTTCTGTCGATTTCAGGATAACAGCGGTTGAAGCGGGGTGGGAGGAATTGGCCTTGAAGGGAGTGTTTATTAATTCTTTGTCAGAAAATATTAAGGACGAATTGGCCTCTCGGGATGAACCAGGGAGTTTGGATGGATTAATTTCTCTAGCCATTCGCATAGATAATCAGCTCTGTGAACGTCGTCGTGAGCGGGACTCCGTTACCCATAAGGCTTTGAGTGATGTGACTCGACCTCGGTCTGAGATTCATTCCAGTCCCTCGATTAGTTCTAGTCTTTTGTCTGGAGAGTCTGAACCGATGCAGGTCGGACGGACACAGCTTTCGCCGGAGGAACGCCAGAGACGTTTTCGGGCTAACGCATGTATTTACTGTGGAAATCAGGGCCACTTCGTAGCAAAATGTCTGTTTCGGAGAAACGGGACAGCCCGGCAATAGATCAGGGGTTTTTGTCGGGCTCTGAAGGTTTTTCCCCTACCGCACTTTTGTCACTGCCTGCTAGTATTATCTTTGAGCAATCCTCGTTGCCTATTTCTGCTTTGGTTGATTCTGGGTCTGAACTTAATTTAATCTCTCAAAACATCGTTAATCAACTCAATTTAGGAACACAGCCATTAGAGTCCACACGGTCTATTACTGGATTGTCCGGTCAAACCATTTCGCAAATCTCTCATAAAGTTGTTGATCTCGAGGTTCAGGTTTCCGGTAACCACCAATGAGAGAAGAGTTTTTTGTGTTTTCAGCTTCATCACCTCAATTGATATTTGGGTTTCCTTGGCTTCAGACTCACAATCCAGGTCTGAAGTGGGATCTTAGACATGTGGAATCATGGAGCAAGTTTTGCTTTCAACATTGTTTAAAGTCTGCTGGCGTTCCCCCTGAGAAAGGAGCTATTGAGGTGGTGGAGGAGACTGATCTGTCTTCTGTACCGGAGTGTTATCACGACCTCGCTCCGGTATTTAGTAAGCAAAGGGCTCTCTCTCTTCCCCCACACAGACCATATGATTGCGCAATTGATTTGCTACCTGGTTCACCGCTACCTTCTAGCCGTCTTTATCATCTGTCTGGTCCTGAAAGAGAGTCCATGAGAAAATACATTGAGGATTCTCTAGCTTCCGGCATCATTCGTCCGTCAACTTCTCCTCTCAGGGCGGGGTTTTTCTTTGTGACAAAAAAAGACAAAACCCTGCGTCCATGCATTGATTTTCGAGGCCTTAATGCCATTACTGTCAAAAACAAATATCCACTCCCTTTACTCGACTCAGTCCATGAGAGGTTGCATTCCGCTATGGTGTTTTCTAAGCTAGATCTTAGAAACGCATATCATTTGGTGAGAATAAGGGAGGGGGACGAATGGAAGACGGCGTTCAAGACTCATTTAGGGCACTTCGAATATTTGGTCATGCCTTTTGGGCTGACCAATGCCCCGGCCGTCTTCCAGGCGTTAGTTAATGACGTTCTCTGAATGACTTTATTTTTGTTTATCTGGACGACATTTTAATTTTTTCCCGTGATCTCAACTCGCATAAAACTCATGTCAGGGCGGTTCTGCAAAGGTTGTTCGAGAATCAGCTTTTTGTCAAGGCAGAGAAGTGCGAATTTCACATGGACTCTGTGACCTTTTTGGGATTCGTTTTTGAAAGAGGTCAGTTCCGTACCGATCCTGAAAAGGTTCGGGCAGTAACCGAATGGCCGGTTCCATCCAATAGGAAGGATCTTCAATGTTTTCTTGGATTCGCAAACTTCTACAGGAGATTCATAAAAGACTATAGCCGAGTAGCAGCTCCACTAACGCAACTCACCTCCACCCTCCGTTTGTTTGTTTGGACTCCTGAGGCCGATTCAGCTTTCAACAGACTCAAATCTTTGTTCTCTTCTGCACCAGTTCTTTGTCATCCCGATCCTGAGAAACAATTTATTGTCGAGGTGGATGCTTCGGATTCCGGAGTCGGGGCGGTGCTGTCTGAACGTTCCTCTGAGGATAATAAGATCCATCCCTGCGCGTTCTACTCCCGGAGATTGTCTGCATCTGAAAGAAACTACGATGTGGGCAACCGAGAATTGTTGGCCATAAAATTGGTGTTGGAGGAGTGGCGGCATTGGCTTGAGGGGGGGGTGTTCCATTTGTTATATTGACAGACCATAAAAATCTCACATATTTGCAAAATGCTAAAAGACTTACACCACGACAGGCAAGATGGTCGTTATTTTTTTGCTCGTTTTCATTTTGATTACTTACAGACCTGGCTCCAAGAATGTCAAGCCCGACGCCCTGTCCCGACAGTTCTCCGATTCCGACACACCCAAGACGGACGTCAACATGCTCGCTCCTACCTGCTTTGTGGGATCGGTTACCTGGAACATTGAAAACACCATTGCTTTGGCCCAGCAGGCAGAACCAGATCCAGGGACCGGTCCTCCAGGAAGGAAGTTTGTGCTAAGAACCGTCATCAGTAAGGTATTAGACTGGATACACAACCACAGATTCACTTGTCATCCCGGCGTTTCTCGGATGTTGTCGTTCGCAAAGAGATATTTTTGGTGGCCAACAATGGTTCCTGATGTTAAGGAGTATGTCTCAGCCTGTTCTGTTTGTGCCAGAAATAAGACCCAACACCAACCCCCTGCTGGTCTTCTCCAACCACTACCCACTCCTGCTAGACCCTGGTCACATATTGCCCTAGATTTCATTACCGGACTTCCACCTTCTGAAGGTAACCCTGTCATATTAAACATCATAGACCGGTTCTCCAAAGCAGCTCACTTCATCCCTCTAGTCAAGCTTCCGTCAGCCTTTGAAACAGCACAGCTCCTAGTCACTCACGTTTTCAGACTTCATGGCATACCCCTGGACATTGTTTCAGACCACGGGCCACAGTTCATCTCCCACGTTTGGAAGGCTTTTTGTAACGCTCTGGGAGCTCAGGTTAGCCTCTCCTCAAGTTATCATCCTCAGACCAACGGCCAAACAGAGGTGTAACCAGGAGTTGGAAGCTGCCCTCCGGTGTGTTATAAACCACAACCCTTCTTCATGGTGTAAGCAGTTGCCATGGGTTGAATACGCCCACAATGGTCACACGTCCTCGGCCACAGGTTATTCTCCCTTTGAAGCCTCGTTAGGCTATAACCCACCTCTTTTCCCTCATCAGGAGATGGAGATTCTGGTTCCATCTGTTCAGGCCCATATTTGACGTTGCCACAAGATCTGGAGAGAAACCGAGGCCACTTTGCTGAGAACTGCTGCACAAAACAAGAGGTTTGCTAATAGACACCGATCAGTGGGACCCAAGTATCAGGTGGGACAGAAGGTTTGGTTATCCACCAGAGACATTACTTTAAAGGACACACCAAGAAAGTTGGCACCTAGATTTATTGGTCCTTATACAATTGAAAAAATCATTAATCCAACCGCAGTTAGACTCCACCTACCACCATCCCTGAGGATCCACTCATCATTCCACATCTCTCAGATAAAACCAGTGACTAAGAGCGATCTCACCTGCGGGTCGCTTCTTTCATCTTAACCTGTAAGAAAAACAAACAATTACTATTTGCACATCGCTGAAAATACGACCAAACTAAGACTGGTACCTGAGACTCACCTTGCTCATTTCCTGTCCTTTCAGATTCCCTGGACCATTGCACTGTAAATAATATCACTTGTAAATAAAATGACCTACCTTAAGTCCTGTCTCGGCTCCGGTCACTCCTGTGTGGACCCTGGAGGCAGAGCTTTGACTCGGATCATCCCATTCAGACCTGGGACTCTGATGTTAATTGTCTTTAAGGCTCTCTGTATGTTGTGCACCAGACATAAATAAACCTGTTTGAGGGATTTCATCTAACAGTGTCTGGAAATTGATTTTCTTCTACAACAGATCACAGCCATTCAGTAGTGACTTTCAGTCTTGTTCTTTGAGCTCAGAGATTTCTCCAGATTCTTGAAGTCTTTTGATGATATTATGAACTGTAGATGATGGGATTGTTATGATTTAGGTTTTTCTTGATTGAATTTTGAATTTGCTTTATTGTCTTTGTATTGTTTTGTCTTCTCTATGCCTTGGTTCTGTTTTGTCACCATTCACCTGTCCTCTGCTCAGTAGTTTTCAGGTTACCTGCCACACCCATCTCCACCTGTCAGTAATTGTAATCACTCACCTGTGCCCACTTCCCATAATCATCCTCTGCTTTAAAACCTGGTCAATTCCTCCACTCCCCTGCCGGTTCATTGTTGTTTGTTGTTCCTCTTCGCCTCATCTTGCCTTGCCATCCTGTATTTTTGTTATAGTTTGCTTTTTTGCTGCCACGTCAGCCTTTTGTATTGTTAGTTTATTTAGAAATACATTTTTGTCTTTTTCTTAGTAGTGAGTCTGCGCTCTGGGTTCCTCCCCCCCCCCCACCGTTCTTGACAGGGATATTCAAAGTCTTCCCATTTTTCCAATGAGGAACATTGTTTCACTGTTTTAGACACACTTTGCACTACACATTGCAGTGTTGCTGCCATGTCTTTCCTAAAAATGGTACTTTTTAAAAAATTTTTTTTTTAGTTTAAACATTTGGTATGTTTACTATGCTCCACTGTGAATAAAAAAGATGGGTTCATGACATTTGCAAATAATTTCATTTTGTTTTTAATTACATTTTACACAACGTCCTAACTGTTTCAGAATTGAGGTTGTATTTTGTATATTTTTTTATATAGTATTTGGTGATAATTGTGTGTATTTGTAAGTGTTTTCATATGCATTTTATTACTTCAGGTTAAATTTTGAAATTATTAAAACTTTTTGATGTATATATTTTTGAACAGGTCACATAAATGAGTTATTGTTATTTAAAGATGGTGACTCTGTTTTTAGAGCATGCTAGTCTGAAGAAAAGCTGTGAAACGCCACAGACTGTGCAGTGTGCACATCTTGTATCATCCATCCATCCATTTTTTTTACCCGCTTCTCCTTCACAGGGAACTGGTCCCTATCTCCAGCGGTCACAGTGTGAGAGGCGGGGGACACCCTGGACAGTTCTCCAGTCCATCACAGAGACATAGAGACAACCATTCACTCTCACTCACACCTACAGACACTTTAGAGTTACCATTGAACCTGACATGCAGGTTTTTGGTCTGTGGGAGGAAACCAGAGTACCCAGAGGAAACCCACGCATTTTACCTTCTACTCTGTTTCTGGTCCAGATCCCACTGCAGTGGTTTTGGGATGTGTTATTTTGCTGTGAGAAACATTTTCAAGTGTTCTGCAGAACCAGGATCAGGTTAAACCGGTTCTGTGTAAAGGTGCACCGTTTACCAGACGTATGACAGGACTGCTGTAAACCGATGAAATACTGATCAGCTGATCAGATCTGTTTGTGGTGAACCAGAATGAGTCAGATGTTTGTGGGCACTCTGACCTTCAGGCTCATCCTGGATTGTCTCACTTGGCTGCATTTTGTTGTTGCCATGGCAACATAGAGCTGAGGTTTTGTGGCGCCATGGAGATGGTGAAACAGGATTCTGGGTCAGACTGTGAGGAACAACACAAACAGTGCATTTACAGAAGACTCACAAACATGTCTGATATCAGTCTGACCTTTGAACTGTCCGATCCCGACCAGGCCCAGATGGTTCTGACCCAATGAACTGTGAGTGTGTGTGTAAGTGTGATGTGATCTGTCACCGTGACGCCTCTCCTTCAGCAGTCTGTGATGGTCTCTATGGCAACAGAAGTGGTAATGTGACACAATCCAGAGTCTGGATCATGTCGTGTCATTGGGCTGACTGCTCAGAACCACTCAGAGTTACAGCCAGGACTCCATGATGGTTGGGTCACACCTGATCCAACTCAGTTACTTTAATGTCACGTCATCATCACAGCCATATCATTATGACCACCTGCCTATTATGGGACACTTCCTCCTTCTCCTGTTGCTCCAGTTTGTCCAGATAAGATCCCGCCCACTGCTAGGGGCCCATGGCAACCAGGTGTTTCTCACTTCACCTGTCAGTGGTCATAATCTTTCGATTGATCACGTGATCTGTTCAGAGTTTCAAATGTAAATGAGTGTGGTGACAGAAACTTGTAACCATTGTCTGACTGAAGGGTTCTGGTTCTGGAGACAGCTGATTATTGATGAGCAGGTTGTTTAAATAGCTGACTGGATCAGAACACGTTTGCTTAATAAACGGTTCTGAGAATATAAAACATGATTTAAATGAATTTTTTTGTTTTGTTTTGTTTTTAGGCTGCAGCAGCTCTGAGAGACAAACTGAAATTGTGTAACAAGGAGGAAAGGAATGGAAAGGTTGCATTCAGGCGTGTGTGTTTGGATGTGTCTTCAGGCATTTGTATCGAGGTGTGTGTGTGTGTGTGTGTGTGTTTTAGGTGTGTGTTCTGGACTGAAGGTCATCAGCTGAAATCAATGCTGAACAGAATGAATCAAAAACAGTTCATCACCTCTTCCAGTAGAAAATATTTTTACTTTTTCTTTTTCTTTGAGATAACATGTTTTTGGAAGTTCATCCACTGAACCATCAGAACATTTTGTTCTTCACTTTCAGTCACATCTAAACTCATCTGGCTCAGGGTTCATTTCCTCTTCAGGCTGCCCTCACACCTCACAGAAACCAGAAACACAAGAGTTTTCTGACAATTATTGGACAGCAAGGAATAAATTTGTGTTAGGAGGAAGATTTTAAATTCTGTTCTGAATCTGACAGGCAGTCAATGGAGTGAAGGTAAAACTGGAGAAATCTGATCTCTCATCAGAACTCTGGCAGCAGCTGTTCAGATCAACTGGAGACTTTTTAAAGAGCTTTTTGGACTCCCAGATAATAAAGAGTTACAAGAGTCCAGCCTAGATGTGATAAATGCATGGAGCAATTTTTCTGCATCATTTTGTGACAAGATGTTTTTAATTTCAGTGATATTGTTCAGGTGGAGGAAAGCAGTCCTGGTAACAGTTTTAATGTGGGGTTAAAAGACATCTTGATCCTAAATAACACTGAGGTTCTTTACTTTAGAACCAAATTAATAACCAAATTAATGCCATCCAGAGGAAGAGAAAGGCTGCAGAGTTTGTTCCTAAGATGCTCAGGTCCAAAAACCACAACCTGTCTGTCTGAGTTTAAAGCAGAAAGTTAAGAATAATCCAGGTTTTATGTCTTTAAGACATGTTTGTAATCTAAGTAACTGATTGGATCCATTGGGTTTCATAAATATATCTGAGTATCATCAGCATAACAATGAATATTTATTCTGTGCTGTCTAATAACTTTACCTAAAGGAAGCATATATGAAGTAAAGAGTACTGATCTAAGCACAATACTTTACAGAGTAGATGGTTTAATCACTGTTTGTGATCAAATGGTTAAAATCATGCTAAAACCTGACTGCATGATTTACAGGAACCAGAAGCCCACCAGGTTGGGTCTGGACCAGTTCTTAACAAGCCAACCACATTATTCCTAAGAACCACAAGCACGACACCTTGGTCTGAATTAGTTCTGATGTATCTGATCGTCTGTTTTACAAGAAACAGAAGCTTTCAAGAATCCTGTCCACATGACACACAAGAACTGAGAACACAATACTATGGGTCTGAACAGATTTCGAGGAACCCAACAACTTTACTAACAGGAACAAAGAACACAACATGTTGGGTCTGAACTGGTTCTAAATTACCTGACTGCACAACTCCCCAAAAACAGACACAGAATAAGTTTAAAAGATCTCAGTGGCTCGAGTCACAGAAACCTTTAGTCTGAACTGGTTCTAAAGTTCCAGACTGCATTACTGACAGGAACCAAAACACAGGAGTCTGGGTCTGAACTGGATGTGTCTAAACTGATGTTCTGTCTCAAACTTTTACTCCTAACACACACCAGCCACAGGGATTTTACATTAAAATATTTTTTATTTATGAACAAAAGGTGGAAGAGACTCAAAGTCCAAACCACCCGTTTCTTTTTTCCCCCCCCAGGTTTCATTCAGAAAAGGATTGTAAAAAGTTTAAACAATCTGTTTCACTGTGTTAATATTTTAGGTACAACCTTAAAAAGCAACGTAAAAACACTGATGGTTAGGAGTGATCAAGCATGAACACAGGTTTTCATCAAAACACCGAACAGAAATCAGCTGGAACAAAAACCCATTAAATATGAAGTTTCCGTAAAAAAAAAAAAAAAAAACATCAGACATTTGCAGCTAAAGAAATGACCAAGAACAAAACTTCAGTGAGCTTCTGAGTCTGAACATCCTGTCTCTTCACAAACGTTGCTGATGTTTTTACTCATGGGTTTACATTTATTATTTAGCTGATGTGAACTGTATGTAAGTACTTTGTCTGTGAACAGTAACAATTAATAATAAAACAAACTGATTTTCAGGTTTGTATCTGTAGCAGGCTTAATGTGGGGAACTCAGTTTATAAATGAATTCATCCCAGCTGGTCTGAAGTGTGCTGACACTGATGAAGCTGAAGAACAGATAATCCTCAATAATCTGTCATCAGAACTCAATAAGAGGAGAATTAAAACTCATAGAGAACGGATCATTGGAGAACAGCTGGCTCTGATTCATTTAGTCTGCAGCTGTTGATGGGTCCTCTGAGACAAAAGTGGCATTCAGCAGGTATGATCAATCAATCAATCAATCATCCTGAATCTAAACCACATTCATATAGATACTTAGGGTGCAGCAACCAAACTGATGGGATATGATTCAGCCTCGATCAAGACATGATGCAATCCAGCTCTTTAATGACAACTCGTTGAATTTCAAAGCAATATAATACAACAAAGCAAAGTAATGAACCTTTGTCAATTATTGATGACCTAACAAAACATGTCTGCTCATAAACACGTCTTGTTTTAAAATTGCAAAACACTTTCATAACTGACTCACAATTAATAAACAATACACAACAAACAACGAGAAAACAATTTTGCTAAACAGCAGGAAGTGCAGCCAGAGGAAAAGTTCTTCAGGGGAAGGATTGCGTTCCTAAAGCTGAACTGAAATCAAATCTCAAAAAATGGATATTTCATGTATGTTATTTAGTCAAACACATCCACACATCACAGGGACCCATTTATCTGACCTGAAACTTAAAAAAAACTGTTTTTAGCGTTTAAGTCAATAATTTCTGAAGTGGGTGATTTGTGGAGTGAAGTTTCGTCTTGGGTTCATGACGTGTGCTGTGCCTCAGCCAGCCAAGAACGCAACTATTGTCTGGTTGTTTACTAGTGGAAATGGAAGAAGAAGCCTTCAGATGGAAACTCTTCAGATTCAGATTCTGATGATCACTGATGTGTCATGACATCAGTACACGACACTGCAGATCAACATAAAGACAGCAGGAGAGAGCTAATGTTGCTAACTCAAAGCTGACCCGATGCTAACTCATTTAAAACGTGAGCATGCTTGAGAGTAGCGTTTATGAACTCATACACCAGACTAAACTAACCAGCAGCAGTTTAGACCATGATATTTGTTTAATGTATATATTTTTTCTTCAATAACAAACTGCTCTGAATCACAAACTGATCTCAGGCTGTCGGTCTGTAAGCAGCTCACACCTTTTAATGACAGAGCGCGTTCATGACTGTGAGGATTTGGATTTTTTGTGTTTTCGGTTTTGTTTTCTTTGTTATTTTGTTGTGGTCTTGGTTTTTGTTTCAGTTTGGTTTTTCCAGTTTGTGTTGTTGTCAGCATTCACTCCTCCCCTGTTGTCATTCACTCTGTCTCCTGCCACGCCCACCTTCACCTGCCGGTAATTGCTACTCATTCCACCTGTTTCCACTTCTCCTAATTATTCCCAGTGTTTAAATACCCGGTCATCACTTCCACACTCTGTTGGTTCATTGTTTGTTATTTGTTGTTTGTTGGTTGCTTCTGATATCCATGCTTTGATTCCTTGTTGCCTTACCCTGCCGTGCGTTTTTGGATTTTTGTTTCTGTTGTAAATTAAGTTCTTATGAAGATGAGTCTGCACTCAGGGTTCTTCTCTGTTACCTACGATCCTGACAATGACGTCACGTTTGAAGTAAAAGTCCCTCTTTATCGTCTTCTTCTCTGTGGCAATGTCCTCCTCTCCATTTGCCTTTCTTTAAAAATTAAGAATGGTTGGGACTGCTGCCGGCAAAAGGTCTTGTTTTTGTGGTGTGAAGCCAGTCCACTGCAATAACGAGGGTCAGAGCGGTGCTCCTCTTTGAAGTGATTTGAAACAGAGTTCTGATAGTGATTCCCACATTGGCGCTTATGGATCCAAATATGAGAGGGTTTTTGTTATTTGGGAAGCCACAAAAATGTAATTCCAGTGGTATTTTCTGTCCGGTTTGAACAATTATTTCCAACAAACTGAACCATGTTGTACCAGTATTCATGCACTCACTGATGAATGGCTGAATGCTGTGAACCTCAGCGGCTCTGAGGATGTCACACATCAGGGGGTTCATGGAAAAAGCTGAAAACCTCCAAGTGGTTTCTTCAATGTTCGGTATTTGAAAAAAATATAGTATAATTTGTTTTTTCTTTTTTTTTTTTTAATTTTACAGCAAGCATATATTACTATTCTCTTTTAACTGATGTTGGCTTCAAAACACTTCAGTAAAACTTTACTGAACAAAGGCACCTACACTTTAACTTCTGTCAGAAACAAACCTGTTAGTAAACATTTGCTCATTAAACAGATAAGATGTTATCGGTACAAAGACGTAATGGACCAATACATCTAGATTTAATCTCAAAACTCTGCATCAGTACAAGTCTGCTTTGCTGATGCAGTTGCATGTTGCACGTGCATGTCTGCGAATTGGTACAAATTGGTTACATCCCTACTGTTTATTGTTTAAGTTTTAGATTAGACTCTCTCTTTGTGTTCACATACAGCAGTCTGCATCATGATGCAACAAACAAAACTGTTTTCACATTTTTATTTTTCTGTGGTCAGACTATAAAAAAACTGATTTAAATACAGTAAGCATTATACCAGGGACGTGCGGTCAGGGGAGGCAGGTGAGGCAGAGCCTCCCCTGTCATCATGACAAGAAAAAAAAAATCATAACATAAAATGAATATTAATATTTGTCCACTGATCTTTATGTATGAGTAATTTTCGAACATTTTTATGGTCC
>NC_051451.1:52369-64800 GCF_001649575.2 Kryptolebias marmoratus | reverse complement strand
GAAGAACGCTGATGAGATATGAAATAACCAGTAGCCAATTGAATAAGCTACCCTTTTGGATTTATATATCTGTAAATCTGACTCTCAGTGCCTCACCAACCATGAACCTCACCGCACGTCACTGCATTATACAGTATGTTGTCATCATTGTATGTAGCCATACAATGACAAAATTTGTTCTTTGCATTTGGCCCATCACGTATGCCTGGGGAGCAGATAGAGATTAGGTATGGCGTCCAATTTACGTCAAAGTCCACTGCGAGTGTGTATTACGCATCATGTGTGCACTGAACGTCCCATGCGTGCACAATTCAGTGACCACGAGTGCTACTCTACTGCAGGGCACAAAACTCAACTCACATGTTTTTTTCTGTAACTCAGCTCAGCTGTAACTCATGCGCATGTGTGTTGAGTTCAGTGCGCACATGGAGCGTAATACACACTCATGGTGGACTTTTGGCGTAAAATTTGATGCCATAATTAGGTGTTTTGCTCAAGGACACCACAACATATGGGCATGGCAGGGAATCAAATCTGTGACTTTCCAGTCCCGAGACAGCTGCCACTTCACCACAGAGAAATTCTGAGAAGTTCAGCTGAGATCACTTTAAAAATGCTGCAAGTTTTGAGAGTTTCTTAAAGGAATAACTTCCAGTTTCTGTCCTTGAGGCTGATAGTCTGTCTATTTTTAAGTCTTTCCTTTTTGATCAAGCCTATAGTTAGGGTTGACTTGGGTTTCCTGAGCTATCCCTGTCACAGTCTGCTGTTCCTGCCACGCCTTCTGCTCACAGTTCACTACTCTCAGTAACGTTCCACAGCCTCTCCGTCCATGCCACGCCTCTTGGTTCCACGCCTCCTGCAATCATCTCCACCTGGATCCCACAGTACAAAAGCTCACTCTCAACTCCAAGCCAGTGCCAGATTATTGAATGGTTCTTCCTAGTAGATGTCCAACGTATTTTCACAGTCCATGCCTGCCTTGAAACCCACGACCCCACGCCTGACTCTCGTCTTTCGCCTGCTCCTTATCAGATACTGTCTCGGACTTGGATACCTGGTGAACAACCTCTCTTTTGGACTCTGGACTTTGCCTTCAGGATTCTCCCCTTCTGGATCTGGTTGCATCTCTCTGTCTCCCTGGCTCTGACCCCTTGCCTGTCCCCGGACTTGTCTCAACGCCTCAGCCCCACAACAAACACAGACGCTGCTAACAACTCGCAGCTCCCCGCTGTCTTACCTGGTTCCAGCCAAGTCCCGCTCCAGTAAGTGTCCTTTCTGGAACTATCGTTCCATCTAGTCTGGGGTTGTCTAATAAAAGGTTAAACCTTTGTCAGTGTCTGCTCGTTTTGACTCCACTGACGCCTGGCCTTGTCAATCCCTTAGTTCTGCTGCTGTAGGCTTAGACTGCTGGGGGACAAACTGGACACATTTTCTCTCTCTGCTGCTGTCTTTACTCACTTTACTCTCTGTCTGTAGCTGGTGTTTCTGATCACCACCATCCAATGAACAATCAGGGCAAAAGATTTCTTTAAACTGAGAATTTATTAAATCTGTAAGAAGTTGTTCATCGAAGAAAACCAACAATCTGTTTTCATTTAGTCATAACTTTCTATTTAAAGTGTCCTGCGATGGTCTCTCTAGTGAACCCACTTTATTTAGATAAACTTGAGTTAAATCAATGCTTTATATTGACTATAAATGTGTTAATCTATTGTCTGTGTTTCTGTAATAAATTATTTTGTTGGCTTTTGTCTTTGTTTCACATAAAGAGCCAATAAATGTTTGAATGAATTGTTTCAAAGATTGGAGAAATATTTTCAAACTCAGCTCAGTCTCATTTTACTGCTAAAGAAACAGCAAAGCCCAGACATTTACCCTGATTTATTTATGAGAAAAACAGAAAAAATTAGATTTTTGTCATTGTGCTTTGAAAGTCAGCAGAATTTCACACAAAAGATGAAGAAGCAGTGAGATATTTCACGCTCTTCAGTCTTGACATTCAAACCAAATTTCTATCACATTAACTTCCTCTCTGACTTTCTAAGCTTTTAACTCCCACTTAAATTAGAAACATAACATTTAAGAAAAGCTGGTCAAAATGAACTTGTATACAAATGTGCAGAAAATACACTAATTTGACTCTTATCTATTTACAGTTGAAACCAGATTTTTACATCTACTGCATAAAAAGACACACAACCTTTTTTTTTTCCTGTTTAGGTTAGTTAGGATTTTATTTATGAAATGTCCAAATAATGAGAGATATTTTCTTCAGTCCCAAGTTTCCATCCATGTTCTTAGTATTTGGTAGCACTGCTTTTAAATTTCCTTCCACAAGATTCCCTCAATAATTAGCTGAAGTTTTGTCCCATTCCTCCTGACAGAAGTGATGGAAGTGAGTCGCTCACACACACCTTTTCAGCTCTGCTCACAACTTTTCTATGGGACTGAAAACACTGACTTTGTTGTCCTTAAAAGCCACTTTATGACTAATATGACAGCATGCTGAGGGCCATGGTCCATCTGAAGAGCCCTTTGTGTCTGTTAGGTTTGGGTTTTGTTCTCAGTTTGTTGTCTTTGAGTTTATTGTTTATTTTGTTCAGTTATCTTGTTAGTTTGGTTCTTGTTCTGTCTGTGTTTGTTTCATCTACCTCTCCCCAGTTTGTCATCTGTTTACCTGCCACGCCCACCTCCACCTGTCAGTAATTCTGATCACTCACCTCATTATCCTCTGTGTTTAAAAGCCGGTCACTTTCTCCAAGTCCATCGGATCATCGTTCCGTGGTCCTGCTCTGTGTCCTCAGAGTCTTGTTCCATCTGTGTCTCTGCACCTGGATTTAGTTTATGTTTTAGTTTCTCTGCCTCGCCAGCTTTTGTTTTTGTATTAATAAATTTTCCTTTAGTTTCTAGTATGAGTCTGCTCTCTGGGTTCGCCTCCGTCGTGTCCAAACTTTAACTTCCTGCCTCATGTCTTCAGATATTGCTTCAATATTTTCACATAATGTTCTGTCTTTGTGATGACATCTGTCCCTCCTGCAGCAAAACACCCCCACAGTATGATGCTGCCACTGCTNCACATGGTAAGCAAGAAGAGCAGCCATTTTCCATTTTCTCCTTTCCTGGTCATGGTGAGCTGGTGCCTATCTCCAGCAGTCACTGTGCAAGAGACAGGGGGACACCTTGGACAGGTCTCCAGTCCATCACAGGGACACATAGGGACAAACGAGACAAATAACCATTCACCCTCTCACTTAGGGACAATTTAAGAGTCAATAATTAACCTAACATGCATGTTGTTGATGTGTGGGAGGAAACCGGAGTACCTGGAGTACTCACAGCTCATGCTAGTGCAAAGGTTTTTATCACATGTTTAGTTTTATTTATTTCAAACATAGTAGCAACAAAATAACATTAAAAACAAAACAATATAAATATAAATTATACAATATAAATTATACAGTGTAATAGACCAAATCAATGGTATGTTCAAAATGGAGTATCCAGAAGTATAAATCTCCCCAATACCCTTGTCTTAACACTCTGCTTGTTTTCATAATATTGGTCTGCCAAAAAACAGCCATTAAATATTAGAGTTGAAACCAGATGTCTTCATCCACTGCACAAAAAAAATTCTCACTGTTTGACAATAAATCAGACCAAACCTTTCCTGTAGTAAGTCAGTTAGAATTCCCTAAATAATTGCTATTTGCTAAATGCCTAAATAATTAGAGAATGAGTTAAAGTCCCAAGTTTCCATCCATGTTCTTAGTATTTGGTAGCACTGCTTTTAAATTTCCTTCCACAAGATTCCCTCAATAATTAGCTGAAGTTTTGTCCCATTCCTCCTGACAGAAGTGATGGAAGTGAGTCGCTCACACACACCTTTTCAGCTCTGCTCACAACTTTTCTATGGGACTGAAAACACTGACTTTGTTGTCCTTAAAAGCCACTTTATGACTAATATGACAGCATGCTGAGGGCCATGGTCCATCTGAAGAGCCCTTTGTGTCTGTTAGGTTTGGGTTTTGTTCTCAGTTTGTTGTCTTTGAGTTTATTGTTTATTTTGTTCAGTTATCTTGTTAGTTTGGTTCTTGTTCTGTCTGTGTTTGTTTCATCTACCTCTCCCCAGTTTGTCATCTGTTTACCTGCCACGCCCACCTCCACCTGTCAGTAATTCTGATCACTCACCTCATTATCCTCTGTGTTTAAAAGCCGGTCACTTTCTCCAAGTCCATCGGATCATCGTTCCGTGGTCCTGCTCTGTGTCCTCAGAGTCTTGTTCCGTCTGTGTCTCTGCACCTGGATTTAGTTTATGTTTTAGTTTCTCTGCCTCGCCAGCTTTTGTTTTTGTATTAATAAATTTTCCTTTAGTTTCTAGTATGAGTCTGCTCTCTGGGTTCGCCTCCGTCGTGTCCAAACTTTAACTTCCTGCCTCATGTCTTCAGATATTGCTTCAATATTTTCACATAATGTTCTGTCTTTGTGATGACATCTGTCCCTCCTGCAGCAAAACACCCCCACAGTATGATGCTGCCACCGCTGTGCTTCACAGCTGAGGTGGTGATTTCCTCCAAACGTAACGATGGTCTTTATGACCACACAGTTCAGTTTTAGTTTCATCAGACCACAGGACGTGTGTAAAAATGAAGGTGTTTGTAAGTGTAATCTGGATTCTTTCTGCTGCTTTCAGAGTCATGGCTTCTTCCTCACTGAGGGGCCTTTCAGCTCATGTTGATAAGAACTCTCTGAACAGCTGCAGCAGCATCTTCACAAGGTCTTTAGATTTGGTTTTGGGGTTGATCCAGACAATTCGCTCTAAAACACGTTCATCTCAGGAACGCAGAACCTGAGAAGTATGCTGGCAGGACATTCCCATGGGGCTCATATTTGTGTCTAATAGTTGGAACCTTCAGGCATCTGGAAACTGTACTCAAGGAGGAAGGAAAGTTGTGGAGGTCCACAGTTCTCTTCCTAATATCCTTCATTTCTTTTAATTTTCCCATTTTGTCACACAAAGAAGCAGGGTGTTTGAGGTGTGCCTCAAATGTTTTCAGCTAACCAATCAAAAGCTTCCAAAGCCATGACATCATCATCTGGGCTTTCACAAATTGTTTAAAGGCAGAGTGATCTTAGTGCATCTCATCTTGGGACTTTGAAGAAAATTTAAAAAAAAAAATTCTTTATATTTGAGCACTTATCAAATGAAAATCATTTGGGGAATGATTTTGGTTTGATAATTTGGGAAAGCGGGAAAGTTTTAGTCTGATTTAATGTCAGACACTGAGGAAAAAAATGGTTCAGTTATTTGATACAGTGGATGGAAACATCTGGTTTCAGCTGTATCTTTCGACTGGATATAAACTATGTCACATAAAAGTATACAAAAAAAATCCCCTTTTAAAGCCTGAGGATAACATTTACAGCTGGTCGGTTCTTGACTCGCCTGAGTTAAATCCTTGTGCTGAATCAGGAGTCATTAGTTCGAGGTCTCAGTTAACTCGGCTCCTTCATGTCCTCTGAGTGACTGTAAATGAGCAAACGTGCTATAAAAAAACAGCTGACTCCTCAAAAACACTATGGACTCATACAAGCAGGGTTGCTGATTCAGGTTAAAAACTCACCAGAAATGCTCCAGACTCAGAGTTGTACACAAGTGTTTTACATACATTTAACTTAACATTTTGGGGAACTTGTAGTTGATTTGTACATTTTAGGTTTTTGTCCCAAGTTGTTTTGTTTTTGTTTATTGGTGTGTGGAAATGTAAAATATCAAGTGAGTCAAAAAATGTGGTGTCATGAATAAGCAAACCAAATCCTGAGCTGATCTTCTTCTCACACTGGTCTCACTCCAACAACTCAGAATCCAATCCTGACGAGAGCTGGACAGGTGGACAGGTCACATTATACTGACCTGAAGGTGTGAGCCAGGGGCACCACAGAACGCTTTGTTATCCTGTGTAAGAGGCACTGCAGGATGCTTTATTTCCCTGAAGGAAGCTCTGCAGGACACTTAAATCTGACCTGAACACTGAATTATAGAAACCCTGGAACACCAGCACTAGGCAAGATTTTTGGCAGCCATCTTGTGAAGTATTACATGTGTCACTCTGGACTTGTGGAAAACGCACATTGTTACCATCTTGTGCTGCTGTATGGTGTGTCATAAGTCCACAAGGGCTCAGAGAAAGCCTTATTTTACCTAAAGAAATATATATAACTTATAATGTTAAACAGAAGACGAGTATTCTGTAATGAGTCTCCTAACAAGCCCGGTCAAGCATTGTCGGAGGCTAAATGCTGACCCAATGCACAACCAGTGCTGTTATAATTGTAACCAGACAGGAACATATCTGCATATCTGTACTTCACGTCTGCTCAGTCGAACCAGAGCCTTGCTGCCTGTGTCTGGAGTTGATTTCATTAAGACTAATAACTTATAGAGAGGACAGAAACTTAGGGTGGGCAAAAATATTAAACCACATTTTTATTTTACAGTAAAAGTACAATTACAATTTAATTGCAAATTTTACATTGATTGTTTTACAGTTTAGCAAGTCAATAAACAATCCATCTAAACAGAAATTATAGCCATAAATAAATATCCATTAATATCTACAGTTAATAAGTCATTATTAGCCATTAATATTTTTTTCATAAACCAAAGACTTTATTAGGTATACTTGTTTAATTGCTTGTTAACAGAAATATTTAATCAGCCAATCACATGGCAGCAACTCAATGCCTTTATGCATGTAGACATGAAGTTCAAACTGAACATCAGAGTGGGGAAGAAAGGGGATTTAAGTGCCTTAAACTATGGCATAGTTGTTGGTGCCAGACAGGCTGGTCTGAGTATCTCAGAAACTGATGAGCTACTGGGATTTTTACACACAATCATCTCTAGTGTTTAAAGAGAATGGTCCAAAAAAGACAGAAAATACTCTGAGTGGCATTTGTGTGGACAAAAAAGCCCTGTTAATGTCAGAGGTCAAAGTAAAATGGAAAGACGTTGGAGATGGTAGAAAGGCAAAGGCAGCTCAAATACCCACTTGTTCCAACAAAGATGTCCAGAATACCATTTCTTAACACACAACACATCCAACTTTGAAGGAGATGAGCTACAGCAGCAGAAGACCACACCGGGTGCCACTCCTGTCAGCTAAGAACAGGAAACTGAAGCTACAGGTCACACAGGCTCACCAAGATTCAAAAATTAGTGAACAATATTGTCTGGTCTGATGGGTCTGAATTCACTGAACTCCAACAGTCTCCACAGCCAACAGATCTCAATCAAATGTGTCACCTGTAGGATGTGATGGAACAGGAGACTCACATCATAGAGGTACAGCTGACAAATCTGCAACTGTGTGATGCTAACATGTCAACATGGACCTCAACCTCGGGGGAACGTTTCCAACATCTTGAATCTTTGCCACGAAGAATGAAGGCAGAGGGAGTGGAACATGGTACTAGCAAGGTGGACCTAATAAAGTGTCCAGTAAGTGTAAATAACAGAACATTTAGGCAAATGAATATTCCTGAACAGGTTTTAATCTGTTTTGCCAACTGTGCTTGTGCAAAGTTCAATGAATGTTTAATGGGAATGTTACCAAACTGAAGACTTGTCTCAGACTGTCTGACTCAATCATGGGGCTGAGGTGACTAGGATCAACTGTATCTGCTACATTTGAATTTTGTAACACAGGACACGTGTTATTGACACCAATAACAGCTATGCATACCTGTCAGTACACAACAAGTGTACTGACACTTTATGAAGTTCCCACTTGAACTTAATAAAGTGCTGAAACTGAAAAAAACAATAGCTCTATTTAATTACTCATGTTCCTCGAATGCATAAATTTACTTAAATATGGTGTAATTTATCACTCTTAGCACAGATATGTTTTAATTTCTGAAGTTTTTTCTGTTTGTATATGTATACACAATGGACAAGACAGATAAAAACTGAAAAAGTCAAGTTTTATGAGCTAGTTTGGCACAACACTCACTGATGAAACATAATGCTGCATTCTTTGGAATTATTAAAACATTGGGCACCTTCACTAATCTTGCTTTTTTTTACTCTGATATTGATTGTTTTATGCCAATCTAGCAGCATCTAAGAATGCCACTTCTCAAGATGACAGCACAAATTCTCATTTTGCTAGCACAGATTGCACTGCATCTGGCCATTCCTTAGTTTTTCTAGCTCAGTGGACCCAAAGGGGTCTCCACAGGACACTTTAATCTCTCCTGAAGGAGCCGCTGTAGGAAATGTACGTTTCTCCTTAAAGGGGTGTTTTAGGACAGTTTAAGATGACCTGCAAGGGGTGCCACAATACAATTTAATCTCTGCTGAAAAAGATGCCTCAGGACAGTTTAATCTGTCGTCAGGGGTCACCCAAGGACACTTTAATCTCTCTTCAAAGGGGCATTGTGGGACACTTTATTCTGACTTTTTGGAGTTTTGGTAGTCATCAGACAAATAGGAGTTTTTAGCTTTCCACCACATAAACATTTTATAGACTTTTATAAATTATAATTTTAAAGTCAGTTACACACAGTTACCATTTGTATAAACATTATTAAACATTATTTGTTTTTAGTCAAATCCCAAGTACACGACTTCCTGAGTTGGGTCCAAGAAGACCCAAACTGGAGGCTGACTGAGGTCTGAACCAGCCCCGGTTCGAATGTGACTGAATGATGTTTAAACAGTAAACATGTTCATTGCTCCTTGTCTGATGATTGGTCAGTTGATGACACAGTGTTGTTCCTCCTCGAGTCCAGCTCAGTTGACAAGCTCGGCTGACAGGCTGTGACTGTGGTTGCAGCGGGCTGAGCGGACCTTCAGCTCATGGTAACACTGGACAAAGCTGTGGTAGATGAAGGTGATGGGGAGCGCCAGCAGCACTATGCCACTCAGCACACACAGGCCGCCCAGGACTCTGCCTGCTACTGTTACTGGGTACATGTCCCCGTATCCCACCGTTGTCATAGAGATGATGACCCACCAGCAGGCGGCAGGGATGCTGGCGTAATCCTGGTTTCCAGTCTCCAGGTCCAATCCATGCTCCAACAGCTGGGCTAGCGCACTGAAAATTGCCATGGCAACACAGATGAAGACCAGAAGCATCATCATCTCACGGTAACAGCGGCGCAAAGTTAAGCCAAGAGTCTGCAGGCCCAGGAAGTGGCGCGCCAGCTTTATCACCCAAAAGATTCGAAGCATGCGCAGTACACGCAGGGTGACGCCAGCCCTCTGCAGCTGGGAGTTCTCGCCTGTCAGCATTGTCATGGTAACAGAGACGTAGTAAGGCATGATGGCCAGCAGGTCGATGATGTTTAGAGGACGACGGACAAACTCACATTTATCACGAGACACAAGGAAACGGACGACACACTCAGCCGTGAACCAACCGATACAGACTGCCTCGATGATCCTGCAGAGGAGACAACCAATCAGAGGGAGGGGGAGAGAGGACCAATCAGAGACAGGAGAGAAATAACCAATCAGAAAATGAGAGACAGACCTTATGAGACGGATTCAACACAGTTACATCAAAGATAACCCAATTAGTGATGGACTGGTGACCTGTATCCCCCTACCCTTCACCCAGTCACCGTTGGAGATAGACCCCATTTCCCTGCGACCCTCCACAGGATCAAACTGTGACTTCATAATTAAACTAATTAAACAACAAAATTAAAATTTGTAAAAACCCATCCAAACCATGATCCGGGGCTTCATGTACAGACTTGCATAGATTTCCTACTGAATATAGTGTATGCTTAAATTGATATAATGGCATATGCACTGAACTATATAAACCCTTGAATGGTCACTGATTGCACTCAGCGAGATTTTGGGCAGCCATCTTGTGAAGAGTTACATGTATCTCACTGTACTGTTCACATGTAAGCCACACATAGTTAATGCCTTGTGCTGCTGTATGTTGTGCTATCAGTCCAGAATTATAGAAATAGATTTGTTTTACTTAAATGAACACGAATCATTCATAATGTTAAACAGAAGTATTCTGTAAGCAACCTCCTAACAAGCCCAGTCTGTCACAGTCTGTGTTAGTTTGACAGTTTTTTGTTTCAGTTATTTGGTCATATTTTTCCTTGTGCGTTTAGTTTAATTCTCTGTGTTCTCCTCTGTGCTACTCGCCACTTCCTCCCCTCTGTGTTCCTCCAAACTTCAACAGTTCCAGCTACAACCATGTTCGCAGTCACACCATTCTCCACAGCCTCACCATGTTCCAAGTTCCTCCTCGCCCTATCAGCCAATTTATGCTGCAGCACCCAGCCACTCTTTTGTGCCGGGCCAGTCTTCAGGACCAGACCAGCCCAAGCGGCCCAAACATCGTCACAGACAGAAATTTGACTCGGCAGCTACACCATCCACTGCCCATCTCACTCCAGTGATGATTTTTGCGAAGGTCTAGAAGGAAGCCTCTCCATCAGCAGTGTCCAAGAAGGTCCGGGAGTATGCCACTCTGCCGGTAATTTCTGGGGGTTCCAGATGGATGTCTCTCAGTTCCACGTCTCTCCAATGCCTCAGTCACTTGTTCCTGTGCTTGCAGCTACGCTTGTGTCTCTTTTCCTTTAAACTCCTGACTCTGCTTCCTGCTCCAAGGCCTTCAGGGTTCCCAGTTCCTGGATCTCCAAGGTCTCTTGCTCTAGAATCCTGTCACCTGCTCCAGAGTCTCCAGAGACTCTGCACCTTCAGCCTCCCAGGAGTCTGTGCCTTAAACCTCCTGGTGTCCTGTACCAGGGGCCTCCAGAGTCTTTGCATCTCAAGCCTCCAGGGCCTCTATAGCTGCCTCCAAGAGGGTTGAGAATGATGCCTTGTACATGTTCATCTCCTAGGGGGTTGATGACGTTTTTTCCAGTCTGGATGGTTCCCGGGCCCTCTAACTGAACTCTTTGTTATAAGACTGTTTGCTCCAGGACTTTTTAACCCCGATGCCCTTCATCCTGGTCCCACTCCTACTTCCCAATTCAGTATGATTTTTTTATAGTGTGTGAGTCTATGGGATACCAGGTGATGTCTCTTGATGGGATGGGGTGTTGCTGTTACAGTCTGTGTTAATTTTATAGTTTTTTGTGACAGTCCTTTGCTTTTTGTGTTATATTACATGATGATGTGTAGAGGTACTAGTTAATTAAATCTAACATCTATCATCTGTTGTGGAATTTTCTTTAACCAAGAGGACAACAAAGAGTTTTGTCTTAGGATAATTTATTTAAGCTACATAGCTGAGAATCACTGAGCTGAGGTGAGTCAACAGAGTGAGTCTGAAGCATTACAGACAGCTCCCCCTTCTTATACCATTGTAGGATGAGGAGGGGTCAGGGGGAAACAGAAGGGTCAGATAGCTGACCAAAAGGGGAGGTAATTAAGGAGGCACATACTGGTAAATTTCCATACAGTCAGGAGGGGTCAGGGGGGAACAAAAGGACCAGATAACACATACATCCTAGCACCCTATAGGGATAAGAATAAAGGCATTCCTAACTAAACTAAAACATGGTGCGCACATGCAGCAGGAAGCACTGAAAACAGTATTTTTCCCATTACACATCTTTACCCGCTTTTTTTCTTTTCTGGTGGCGGGGAACTGGTGCCTATCCCCAGCAGTCACTGCACGAGAGGTGGGGGACACCCTGGACAGGTCTCCAGTCCATCGCAGGGACACATAGAGACAAACAACCATTCACACTGTCACTCACACCTAGGGACAATTTTAGAGTCATCAATTAACCTAACATGCAGGTTTTTGGTCTGTGGGAGGAAACCGGAGTACCTGGAGTAAACCCACGTGAGCTCAGGGAGAACATGTAACCTCCACCCAGAAAGGCCCCAGGTGGGAGGTGAACCTGTGACCTTCTTGATGTGAGCTGACAGCTCTGACCACTGCTAATATGAACTGTTTGAGGGATGTATACAAAGATTTCTGCAAAATGTGTAAAACATAATCAGTTCATTTCTACATCATTAACTTGGTGTGGTTCTCATGAAGTTGAATTGCACAATCCTTCCTTTTCCAAGCTTATTTCAGTCTAACTGCAGCTCTTTGTGGCACACAGCAGGAATTTGGCTTTTAAGTGGTTTAAAGTTTATGAACTTGTGTTTCAGCAATTTCAAGTTTTGAAAATGATGCAAGTAAATAAAAAAAGAAATTCTGGTCAATTGAGACAATTTTTAGGTAGGTAGGTAGGTAGGTAGGTACATTTATTTATATAGCACTTTTCAGCACGAGGCGACTCAAAGTGCTTTACAACACAAGAACAAAATTACAGACAGCGTTACAGAACATGACAAGATAACTAAGCTAAAACAAAATTACAGTCAGGTACAAGATACAATGATAACTAATTGTCTAAATAAGCTAAGCTAAACTAAACAGATCTAAGCATGA
>NC_051451.1:45132-51212 GCF_001649575.2 Kryptolebias marmoratus | reverse complement strand
AAAAAAAAAAAAAAAAAAAAGATTAGAATCGGATGGATGGATGGATTATTTATTATCATTCAGACTATACATCATAGAGAAGAATGAATGAAATGCCAATACATCTGAAGTCAACGATGATCTCCTTTGTTTTGTTGACATTCAGTGTAAAATTGTTCTTATTACATCAGTTCACCAGGTGATTTACCTCCTCCCTGATTAGGCCCACTACTGTTGTGCATATTTTACAATATGGTTCATGGTGGACCTTGCACAGCTGTCATGGGTCATCAGGGTGAACTACAGCAGTCTCAAGGCTCTGAGGAGAACTGGAGCTCAGAGTGATGATGCTGGAGACGTTGTTTCCTACTTGCACAAACTGGAGTCGGTTTATGTTTACACAGGGGTGTTTCTGCTCACCAAGTGCTGTAGAATGATGGTGTTAAAGGCTGATGACCCGGAGTGAGCTGGTCAGGACGGTCCCTGAACACCCAGTCTGGAATGTTATCAGGGCCTGATGCTTTCTGTACATTAGGCCCCCCTCAAGGTCCTCCAGACATCTGTACTGTCCAGACGGAGTGCCTGCTCATCCGGTTGAGGAATAACTTTCCTCGCTGGAGTGCTGCTTAGTGCCTCAACCCTACCAAAATAAGTGCAGCATTTGTTAAGAAAGGCTGTGTTTCCTGGACGGGGTGAAGGAGCAACTTTCCTCTTTGTGATGGCTTGGATGCCCTGCCAAATATGTTTGGTGTTCTCTGAGTCTCAAAAGAAGTCCTGTATTTTCTGAGCACACTTGGCCAGTCTTATGGCACAGTTCAGGTTGGCTCTTGCTCTTTTCAGTGCCACTGTTTCACCTAATTTGAATGCAACATTTTGTGCCTTTAGTTTCTCAAGCCCCTCCATCCAGGGTATCTCACTGGCCTGTGTCTTAATGGTCCTGTAGACACGGGACACATGTCCTCCATGCATTTTTAAAAAATATGCAGACACAGACTCGGCGTACTCCTCTGCATTTGTTTGTAAATTATCGGTAGCAGCTGTTTTGAACATATTCCAGTCTGTGCACTCAGTCAGTCCTATAATGCCTCCATAGCTCCTGAAGGCCAGACACTCACCTGATTCACAGAAAGGGCCTGTATGCTTGTATTAACATCACAGAGAGATGGGCAGCTGAGCCAAATGGAGGCAGGGGGCTCCATTAAGTCCCTGCTTGATGTTAAAGTAAGCCAGATCCAGAGTGTTATTTCCCCTGGTAGCAAAGACCACATATTGATGGAATTGGGAACTGATTTCATGTTTGCTTGAATAAAGTCCCTAGCTGTGATGAAAATGTCCTCCGGATATTTAGTTTGCAATCCACTGATTGTTCCACAGCGAATGTTTAGTGCCTTCTTGGTGTTTGCACTGGGGGGGATGTGATGATCACAGCTATGAGTTATGACACAGCAGATCCACATCTCTCATTTGGTAAGTTCAGCTTCACGGTCCAGGTTGGTTTCCAGAAACTGGATGCTTGCAAGCAGAAATGAAGGAAGTGGCACTCTGCACGGGTTGGCCTTTAGCTTGTGTGCTAGCCTTCCTTGGCAGCCCCACTTCCTGCTTCTGTTGCACCACCTTCGTCTCCTCTGGTGGGAACAGTGCTGGTATAAGCACCCCTTAGCAGTTTATTCAAGGTGGACTCATTTACCATTCCTAAACTGCTTCATCTACATAGTTTCTGATTGTCTGCTGCTCGTACAATAATGTGGAATTACTCTGTAACAGACCTTAAAGCATTTTTAGCTAATAAATTAACAATCCAACTAATTAATCCAATTAATATTTGACAATCCAACATTTATTTTAATGTTTCAGCACCAGACAGAAAAATGATTATGTATAAGTATTACAGTCTTATTTTTCTATCTGAGATATTATTCAGAACAGAATCAGTGAACGGGTTGAGCTTCTTACTGACAGATAACCAACCTGGTTATCATGGTGATTAAACGCGCTCAAACAGATCCTCCGACACTGAAAACTGACTTTCAGCTCATCATACTGTAGCTGCAGAGCAGTAAATCTGGCTTCATAGTACGCCCTCAGGTGTTTTCACGTCATTAACAGTTTCCCAGCATGCCCTCTAAGTGTCGCCAATGGACCAATAACTGTAGAAACGTGTGTACGTCGATGAAATTGATGAGGAGCTGTGAACGTTTCCACAGTCAGTTCGTTATTGATATGTCTGAACTTTTGTGTAAAAAAACCCAAACAACCAGTACGCCATGTTTTTGTGTGTATGCACTCTTTGTACATGAGGCCCCAGGTCAGGTACAGCTCCAGAACTCCCTAAACCCTTCTATATTCTCATCTGATGGAGCATCAGTGAACTGAGCTGATCCATAGAAGCCACACCCACAAGACCTAATGGATCTTGGTTCTGACCATCATATGATTCCAGTTCAGAAGGCTTTGCTCCTCTTTGATAGATCAGAATGAGGACCTAAACGGTGTCAGGCAGGTGGTTGTGTTTTGGTGGATCGGTTTAGGGACAGACATTATAAATGTGTGACTGCGTGTGCTCAGGTGGTTCTGGTCAGTCCTACCTGTGCTGGTCCACGGTCTCTGCAGTCTTCCAGTCTGGTAAGGTGCTGGCACACAGCATGAAGATGGAGATGACCACAAAGACAACCGATACTGAGGCGAGGATCTGAGCCATCAGAGAGGACGTGGGCTCCTCAAACGTCCTCCTCATGTACTCCAACCAGTTGCTCTGAGGTTCCTCAGGGTCCCGCTGCTCCTCCTCAGGAAAGAAGTGGACGAAGCAGTCAGACAGACAGTCGTCGAGACGGCGCTGGCAGCACGGCTGCAGGTCGGAGCTCTCCAGGCCCCAGTACAGCATCTCGTTATAGAAGGACAGCTCGCACATGTGCGGCACAAAGCGCAGCTTCCCATGTTGGACGTACAGCATGATGAAGCTGAAGGCCTCCGAGTGCCGGTCGAAGAAGAACTCATTTCTGTCTCTGTCGTAGTCGTCGCAGAGCTCCAAGAGCTCGCTCTCTGATCCGCATCGATGCAGCCGGCTGAGCCTGCTGAGAGGAAGACGCTTCATCAGGTCAGCCGGGAAGCAAAACCTGCGACCGCCGACGTTCAGGGTGCAGAGCCGGCTGCTGAACTTCATGTCGGGTTTATTCAGGATTGAAAGAAAACGCTCACAGGCTGCTTGCAGACTTCATGTCCTATAAGAAAATGAGATCTTCTGTAAAGTCTCACGTCTTATGATCTCATTATTAAACTAAAGGTGCAAAAAAAATCCTTTTTTGCTGTCAATAAAACCAGCTGCCATTTCTAAACTTTCATTGGTTTTACAAAATTCTGTGAACAGAGACCGAGGAAGCTGAGAGAACCCTGAGCTGATCCCAACTGTCGTCTCCTCAGAGTTAAAATGAGTCAACATGCAGCAGATTAGAGTCTCATGGAGGAGCAGTGACCTACATTGATTTCTGTCTCACTGCATCATCGTCATGTTTTTAACTTCAACACAGAGAAATTGAAACATGATTTTGAAAAGAAATAGAAAGATTGAATGGTTCACCTCTGAGCCGCTTCTCTTCCAGTCGACTGAACATTCAGATCCAAACCCAACAATCTGAACTGCCTTCCTGGATCCTGTCGGACTTCTGCTGAGCTTCTTCACAGGCTTGAATCTGAGAGTGAAGAGCAGTAGCAGACCCTCCTCCTCCTCCTGTCTGAGAGGAAGATCAACCAATGAGTCCAACAGTTTGAGCTGCTGAACACTTTGAGTCAAAAAACAAACCTTCACAATTCCCCCCGAGTTGCTCATTGTTCCCCCCACACTCCACCTCTTCAGATCTGACCATCTTCATCACTTACATGTCAACACTTCATCAGCTTCACTGTGACTTCATGATTCACAGAACCTCAAAGGCAGATATGAATAATGATTTCATCATCTCATTATTAATAACCTGCCGAGTTGATTCTGTGGAAATGGCGCCCTCTGCTGGATTCTTCAGGCTGTCAGGAACTAAGTACCTGGAACAAAGACAGGGTAAGAGTGGGTTTATTTCTAAGAACTGCTTGTTTATGATTACACATGTCACGTGAAAGAGTTCAAAGGTTAAAAAGGAGGAAAACATTTCAGACTGGTATGACGTTACACTTTCTGTAGAACTTTGAAATCTCCATCAGGTCTAAAGAGACCAGACCAAACAAGGTTAAAGGTCAGCTGCGCTCAGGTGTGAACAGCTGACAGGAAAATAAACACAGATGACCTGTGGAAATCAATCAATCAATCAACTTCAAACCCCAAACGTCCCTTAGGAACACAGATCTAAATAAGAGGAAATTAACCACAGCTAAAGGGTCGGAGCCAAAGACAGAAAAATGAGCCAATAGGTGTTTCACTGGTCAGAATAAGGTTCCTGTTATCTGATGAAGGGCCGGCCTAGACTGATCCATTGCTGTCAGCTGTGTCAGGAGCTTGGTGAACACACAGGAAGCCGTTTCACTGACAGGAAGTGACATCACCTGTCAGAGTTAGAGCAGTGTGAGGAAGTTGCAGAGCTGATGTGTGGTCACACTGTTGACGCCTTGCAGGGAAATGGAGGTGATGCTGCTGCTGCTCGCTGCTCTGGGTGAGAACCAAACGTTGTTTCTGTTTGACAGAAAACCTTCTGAAGTTATGTTTTTCTTTGACACAAAGTTACCTGAAGTTGGAGTGTTACAGACAGTGAAAACTTTGACAGAATTTAACTTTTTGAGGAGCCTGAGTGAGGTTTTCAGACTCTGGGCTTCAGATAACCAGATCATCTGACCTAAGGTCAGATCAGTGTCCACGATTCTGTTCAGATGATGTTATCTCCTGTCGCAACAGGCAAAGGAAGTCCATTTTTTAAAATGATCTAAAACTTTTACTGAGACAGAAGTTGATTACAGACACCACTTCCTGTTTGTTCTTCTCTCGTAGAGGTGGTGTTAGTAGCAGGAAGTCCCCATGACCACTCCATGCCCGGATCTCCGAACAACATCAGCAGTAACGACCCGGGCCTCCAGCAGGTTGTCCTCAACGCCGCTTACTCCTTCAACAACCAGTCAAATGATGCCTTTCTGTTCAAAGCCTCAGCCATCCACCGAGCACAGCGACAGGTATGACTCACCTGACGCTAATGGCATGAAGGATGTCAGATAAATTCAACACAACCACATTCTAAACCAGAGGAAATGAGCATTTTCTATGATAATCCAGAGTGATGCCGAGAGTTGAATGGCTGCTGGAATCTGACGAAGAAGCTGACATTCAGTTGAAGTACTCGAATAGCTGGATCGTCCAAATGAGTCGAATTATTTGAAAAGTTGAAGGTTTGGCTCAAAAGTATGTGAAGGATAGTTGGCATACTTTAGCATAAGAGCTTAAAAGGCAAAAAATAGAAGAAGAGGATGTTTAAAGTGGTCTTCAAATGATTTAAAAGATGATGAAACATCAGCCAGAATAAAACTAAAATGTTAATTAGAAATAGAGTAAACATAAAGAATCTAATAATATTGAAAGGCTTAATGAAACCAGATTACTTGGGGTGATGATAAATTACTTTTCATACATCTATTCTAAAGTATCAAGAATCATTGTTGTGTTAAATCAAGCAAAGCAGATACTGGATCGTTCATCACTCCATATTCTCTGCTGCTTTCACTGCGTTTAGGCTACTGTGTTGAAATCTGGGGCAATTTTTTTAAAATGTTCATTAAATTTCCTTTTTATTCTGCCCCCAAAAAAGTTTGAAATATTTATTGTATGGCTTACAGGGATTATACAGATTTATTATTTCTCCATCTTGAATTATTGAACATGCAGAGCAAAATTAAACCACCTACCAGGAAATATGCGAAGCCTTTAAGTGTAAGAGAAGGAAATTATAATTTAAGGGGCTTCTGTAATTTCAAAGTGGTTAATCTGCGTACTACTAGGAAAGGACTTTCTGTGTCTGGAGTAAAACTATGGAACAATTCTAATGTAAAGATGAAGCAACGTTCAAACATAGAGCAGTTCAAAGAGAAATGTAAAGAAATAATAATCATGAGACATAAAGAAGAGGAAGATG
>NC_051451.1:38988-45032 GCF_001649575.2 Kryptolebias marmoratus | reverse complement strand
CTTGTGAGCAGAGTTTCACAATAGTGTGTGTAACATTTAAAAACTGTCCAGAACATATTAAACAGAACCAAACCTCAGTCAGAATTTCATCCATTTTATGCTGAACTTTATGGAGTTTACCACAAACTGAACTTTGTTTCAGATTGTTAAAGGGATCCGGTACGTCGTAGATCTGGAGATTTCCAGGACGGTGTGTCGTAAACGAGACAACAACAACAATCTGGCCGATTGTGACTTCCAGCCTGAAGGTCGTCTGCACCAGGTGAGTTATCAAAATAAACTCACAAAATAAAACAAACAAACAAACAAACATTTAATTCATAGGTTTGGCTCTAACAATGTTGTACAATCCATAAAAACCTCTGATCTTAAGTTAAACTTGTGCAGTGAGACAAAAATTTGTCTTCAGATCATCAGTTTCACTTTAAGCTGCAGGAGTTTTTCTGCTGTGAAACAGTCCAGTGTCGTGTTTTTCAGACGTTTCAGTGTCACCTGGAGGTTTGGCTGATTCCCTGGAAGGATCACAGACAAATTCTTAAGTTCATCTGTAAAACCTGACGTAACAGCCCACAAACGCACAGCAGCCTCTGCCGCCATCCGTCCAGCTGACCCTCCGCCATCCGTCCAGCTGACCCTCCGCCATCCGTCCAGCTGACCCTCCGCCATCCGTCCAGCTGACCCGCCGCCATCCGTCCAGCTGACCCTCCACTAGGAATCAGCAATGTCAACAGATAAAACTGATCAATATTTCCTGGTATTTATGGCGATAACAATAAAAAAGGTTAAAAATGCAGCCTGTTTTAGCTATAAACCTATCAGTGCAGAGAGTCTACAGATGCTCCTCAAAAATAAAACTCCTATTACCAAACAGTGAGCTTTACCACACCAATCACACTAAAGTACAACTGTGCTGCTAAACAACACACAACAATGATTATAATCTGTTTTATCTGAAACATAAATTCACCATTTATTCAGGCTCTTACGCACAGACAGTGGCAGCATAATTCAAACATTAAATGTAAAAATCTGTGCAAACACAATCTGATATTTTAAGAAACGATAAAATTAAAAACAAGTTCACTAAAACTGTCAGTAGTTCCCTTTTCTACCATGTAGATAAAAATACTCATCTAGAGATAATCTTGTTGGCTGGAGAACATGCCACCAATGCTGGATGGTAAAGTTTTCACATAAACTCTTGTTTCAGGTAAGAAATGGTTATGAAACAGTATAAACTATTCAAAATAGAATAAACTTTGTCAGTCCTGCTATCTCTCCTGCTTTTGTCACCAAGACTCAGCTTTGTGAAGTTGCACAAGTATGGCAAGCAATTTTAAAACATAATGAAATCACACTCCTGTTTCTAATTACCATTTTAGATATCAGTAATAAAATTCCTCTGAATAACAATAATACTGGAACTTAATGATGTTCATAAACACATTATTACTGGAAAAAGATTTAAATGTGTGATATCTATAATTCTGTTGCACTTAATCTGAAATAAGTTTAAAATATCTAACAATCCTACAAATGTTTAAGCAGCTGTTTCAACATTTATTAGCCAGTATGATTATATCTATTATGATAAATACATGTTAAAATGGCTGTTTTGACTGTAAAGATTGTTTTGGACTCCAGGATCCTTGTCTCTCTGGAACCCTGGAAAAACAAAACAAGATAAACAAGTAAGGATAAATTTGTTCTACAAGAAATTCAGTATCTATTGGAAATTACCCGTGAATCCACTCCTCTTCCATTCATTGTTGGTTCTGGATACCTGTCAGTACTTCCTGTGAATTACCAAAATAAAACATTTAACCGACACTTGCCTCTGGTGTCAGCGTTTGAGCCATGAAAACCAAGTTTCTCTTTTCATGAAGCACATCTGTTGTGTAAAATAAAGATCGGACATTTCAGTCATTCATTGTTACCAATTAAAGTTCTTTACTGTGATCAAAATGTTTAGGCTTTCTCTATTGAGTCTCATTAGATAAAATGAACACATCAATTTTAAACATTCATTTCAACGTATTTCAAAGATTTTTCTTTATAACATCATCAATTTAGGTCCAAATTAGGTCAATTTGCTGTCAAGTTAAAACAGCAAATGGTGCATTTGTGGGTGCATTTGCTATCTCCACCCAACTGGCACATCCATCAGAGAGAATCAAGTGCACCCATCTCTTTCACTCAGGCCTGCAGAAGCCTATAAGGTAACTTGGCACACCTGTGCTCTTAATGATCTCTTCAGAGAAAGAGCCTCAGCTTCAAGCTTCCACAGAGACACCACTGGTAGGATCTGGACTTTATATCATTTAATCTGCATTCTGTTGATGAAATGGGTTTATGTATTTGGAATGTAGTTTGTTTGTTTATTCACTCATGACTTAAAAGTAAATTAACATTTCCTGGAAAACTAGTTAATTAGTTCATTGTGATCTGAAATTGACTTTGTTTCATCTGTTTGTAGGTTTTCAACCTGCTCTGTGACTTCTGTAACTATCGTGACTACTCGATGTAAAGTCATGGTGGTTTTGCACTGTCAGTTGGAAGAATCCAAAGGAAAAAATAAAAGATAAATAAAATATGTCGCTGAGATGAGTGGTTCCTGCGTTTCTTTGATGGGAGCAAGCATTTTTCAAGTTTGGGCAGAAGCCGAGGTGGTTTAAAGAGAGCAAAAAACTTGACACTCCCACCACAACCATCTGCATAGTGTGTTTGTAATCTATATATCACTTAATTACATACAACTTTTTCTTTAATATCCCCAAAACAGCCAACTTGCATAGCTTGCTCACAAAATGATCATTAGACTTTGCTTGTGCTTGCTCAGCCTGTCTGAACTTGTCTCTCATAAGGGATGTTAATTTGAAGCACACAATCCTTCTTTAATTTGCTAACCGTTCCCAGGACTGTCCGCTTTGTTGTCCAGTGTAATAAAAGATATCATCCTCTTTAGGTCTCACCAGAGGTTGGCAGTAAAGCCCCTTTCCTTCTATTTCCTCAGCGTCCCAGTGCAGTGAAATAAAGTTTAAGATTATTAACCCACACTAGCCAAAAGACGCAACAGGCAGCAAACTTTGTGCCATGTTTGCTTTGCAGTCCTGCTTCCTCCTGATTTTGGCAGATTAAACTCTCCTCACGCGTGAGTTGTTTGTCATGAGAAATATAATAAACACTACTGTGCCTTATTGGACATATTTTGCTCAGGAGGCAACAGGTTATTGAACTTTTAAAAAGGAGAACTTAAAACTGGATGAGAGTATAAGAAATGTTGCATTTCTGAATCGACAGATTCTGCTCAGAGCTCAAGTTAAGGTGATATTACATAAGATTACAGAGGTGAGGTATTAAACCTTCCTAATCATTGAACGTGTAAAAACAAGGAATCTGTACATTCAAGTTTTAATGGTTTCTCCTTAAGCTGCATCTTTTGGACGACTATCACTTGAAAACAGACAAAATTGTAATGTTCAGGAAAAGCATTGTCTGATTTTAGTGACATTAATACTTTCAATTGATTGTTTTGCATCTTGACGAGATCTAAAGCCTCTCATTGACTGATTAAAACCACAAAAACCTCCAACGTTGAAAATGGGTGTTTCAAGTACTTCGAAAATGTGAACTGTTTACTGGTATGCTTCACTGTAAATCCTTCAATGACTCTTAAAGTTAACTGAAGTTTTCAGGAGAAAAAAGAAAAATAAGACGATTAGACAATAGAGCGAAGTAAAACTGATAATAGACCTAGCTAGGTATCTCTTTAGCTTTTATCTAGCTAGCTGCCTTTTGATCCTTTTGTCCAAGAACTTTTTAATAAAAAGATCTCAGGACATTAGCTGATTACTTGACAAAGGTCTCTTGTAAATCTGACAAAAGACACACAACACGTCCAACCTTTAGGCAGACCTGGTGCCACTCCTACCAGCTAAAAACAGCAAACTGAAGCTATAATTCACAGAGATTAACCAAAATTGGACAATAAGGCAGTGGAAAAACATTGTCTGGTCTTTTGAGACTCTGTAAACCCTAGAGATGACTGTGTGTAAAATCCCAGTATGTCAGCAGTTTCTGAAACAGTCAGGCCAGCCAGTCACTTAAATCCAATCTCTTTCCCATCCTGATGCCCAGTTTGACCTTCAGCAAGTCGTCTTCACCACGTTCACGTGCCTGAAGGCCTGGAGTTGCTGTCATAAGACTGGCTGATTAGCTTTTTGATTAAACAAATGTACCTAATAAAGTGTATATGCAGATATTATGTATACTGTAGAAGCAGTTGCAAACTTCAGTGTGCCAGTCTGAGGCACAAAACTCAAGGGATTAAAATGAGTCCCACTCCGGCCCTGATCTAGGCTGCAGCTTACGGCTCCTCCAACAGGACAATCACCCAAAACACACAGCTAAAATCCACAAAGAATGGGTCAGAACCAAACATTGGACTGTTCTGAAGTGGCCTCTGAGCCCTGGTCTAAATCCTGTTGAACATCTGGAGAAGGAAGCCTTCAGACCTGAGACAGATGGAGCAGTGGGACAGAATACCTGAGGACAGGTGCAGAAGACTCAGAGAGGGACAGAAATCACTGTACACTAAACATTTTAAGAGGTTGTGCATTAATTAGTAAGTTTTGTCAGTTTCATTAGTTTAAAATAATTCTGCTGAACCCACATTCAGAATCAATGACTTCATTAGTTAATTTTTAGTTTTTTCTTATTACTTTTGTCACTTTAAACTGACCTTTGTGGGTTTTCCTTTTTTTCACCAAAGGGGACAAACAAATTTGTCCACATCTGTCTGTTGATGCCCACTTCCTGTAAATGCTAGAAAAGACTAAAATTACTGCAAGTCTTAGACAATTTGAACAAGTCCAAATATTTCTATTTAAATTTAACAACTGATCTGGGTCCTGATGAGACCAGATCTGGCCCGCTGACTGCCTCAGGTTTATTTTTTAAATGAAAAGAATTCAAGCAAAACTTTGGTTTGAAAAGAAAAATTCAGTTTAAGAGTTTAAGGAGACATAAGACAGGAAAACTTTGGGTCAAAATATATTCAGAAATATTTGAAACTTAAAAATGATTACCACAGAATTGAAACAGTTTTTATTCTTTAATTCAATGGGCAAAACTACAGAAGCCAGGAAACCATGTTTTTTTTTTTTTTCCACAGGAACAGATATTAAATCAAAATGAAAAGGTTTAAGTTTGAAATTTACATTTCATTCAGTGCAACAAGAGAAATGATGAACTTTATAAAAGGTTCTTCGATGTTTGACCTTTTCAAAGAAACAGATGTCAGGTTTTTATTTCATTCAGTTTTTAGTCAAAAGAAGCTGCAAAGCTGCTTACAGCAGAACAAACAGATAAATTCATATTTTAAAGTGACCAAAGTAACTTTCAAACAAGCATTGATATGTTATACCTGAAAGACTGAATCATTAAATTCAACAAAAAAAGACAAAAATCACACAAAATACATTTGGCACCTCAACAGAAAGTATTCCCTTCAAACTCCTCTCACATCATATTCCCCCACGTCTGAAAATGAAGCTTCACAGTGTCCCAGATTCATTCAGAGTACAATAAAATAAAACAACTTCTGATCATCGAAATAAATTAGATCAGCTGAAACTGTGAGTTTTAGCTTTTGTTTGTTACCACAGGCTTGCCAACATTCAGAGCAGCTTGGAGTGAGTCTCAGACTCTATTTTAGACAAAATACCTTGAAATTAGTTTGATCAGGACTACTTTGCCCTGAAAACAGCAGGACAAGCTTTGTAGACTGTAGGTAGTTCTGTTCTGATTACACAGGCTACAGACTGGGCAGAAAAAGTTCCCCCTCTGTCCGTTCGATGGTTTTACAGATCAGGACAGAAGAGAATAAATCTGGTCTTCCACCAACAGATCCCATCATGTCTTTATTTATTAAATAAAATGNGTAAAGCTGAGAGTGAAAAGCTACGTCTCCCTCCCTGCTTCCTCAGGATTTCAGAGGTTCAGGATCAGCCAGGAGCTGCTGATCAAATGTATTGATTAACTGA
>NC_051451.1:28483-38888 GCF_001649575.2 Kryptolebias marmoratus | reverse complement strand
ATCATTTTTATTCATTTTTTACTGAAATGTAAAAAGGTGGAGTTTCTTTTTCCCCTGACTGTTTGTGTTCGATCAAAAGTACAATGAAGGAACGATTTCTGTCACTCAGGGTGCCGCCATATTTTACACAAGAGACACAAAAACAAACAGGAGCATCAGAGCTGTCATGTTACTAATGGACCTATCAACACATACTGTAAGTGAAAGTATTGTAGTATAATAGGAACTGAAGTGATTGGTATTAGACTTAATGTAGACCTGAACTGCGTTTATGATTTGGACTTGTTTTTCTTTTGTACAGTGCCCTGAGATGACTTCTGCTGTGAATTGGCGTAATATAAATAAACTGAATGGAGTTTGAAAAACAAAACAAAAAAAACTAATTGAACATACAGCAGCAAGGTAAGAGCTAGGTGAATCAACTAAAATCAACACCTGGAAAAAAAAAAAGATCTGAAGTGTATTTTTACTCTTCAGTCAGTTAAAACCTGTACTGCAGCCAGCCACCAGGGGGCGCTCGTTCTGTGTAAATATCAGATGTAAAAGGCTCTGAGGTGTAATGGGCAGCAGCGTTGGTTACAATGAAGCCCTCCGTCCAGCAGCACGTTTTTAGACATGAAGAAAGTCTTAAACAGGCCACTCATATCAAACAAGAAGCTTTCTGAGTGTGGATTCTGTCACATCTGTGAGGCATTTATTTATTATTATTATTACTGGTGACTAATTTAAGTTTATAGCCTTGTTTGAAGCTCCTCTCGTCTGATTGGTCGGTTTCTGGAAGCCTGCACTGGGATTGTGTGCTGTACAGTCCATATCTGTAGCAAATACATATTTACATCTGGGATGAGCTTAAGTTGGTTCAAATAAAGTTCCAAAGAGTTTAGCTCAACTAACAGTGAGAAGAGACCTGAAGGCAAACAGGAGATCAAAAAGCTGTGATCAGGAACTTCATACCGCCTGCTGGAAAGTCTGCTAATTCAGTCATTACTGAGCTTGATTTTAAGCTGCACAGGAAAAAGTTCTTCTGTTTTTAAAATGGGATTCTCAACTTTACCACCTTGAGGTGTCAGTCCCTAACTGAACTGTAACACTTTTACTGTACCTTTTTGACAAACATTTAACTAAACAAGTCATGAAAACAGCAGTCAAACACTTTTAGTGAATTAAAATATAAAAACAAATGAAAATGAAGTCACAAGGAGTCAAAGTCTGACCAGATGTTTAAAATCAACTTCTCCTCCCTGACAGCCTTACGTCTCTTCACACTGTCTATAAAGAAAATGGATATTAGTTATTAGAAAGCCTGAAAAGAACACCTGCAGGTTGTGACACCCCCACAGGACCGCCCACGGTGTTTGAGTCCCTACAGACAACTACAGCCAGAGAAATGTTGCCTCACAGCCAGAAACCAACCACCCGTCACTGCTGACCTCTGACGGTCCGACTGTCTGCTCCTTAAACCTGACGCAGGTCCAGCCTGGCAATGTACGGCGAGCGGAACGAGCCCAGGTACAGATTCCCATCGTGTTCGTGGACCTCGCTGATGTAGGCCGTCACCAGGGCGCTGGGGTCGTGGAAGCTCCGTGTGCAGACACCGCCATCATGGAGTTCTGCCACCAAACTGTACCGAGGAACGAACTTCATGAGAACATCCTGACTGAGGACCTGTGGAACATAAACACAGGAACAGACTTCAGAACATCCTGACTGAGGACCTGTGGAACATAAACACAGGAACAGACTTCAGAACATCCTGACTGAGGACCTGTGGAACATAAACACAGGAACAGACTTCAGAACATCCTGACTGAGGACCTGTGGAACATAAACACAGGAACAGACTTCATAAGAACATCCTGACTGAGGACCTGTGGAACATAAACACAGGAACAGACTTCAGAACATCCTGACTGAGGACCTGTGGAACATAAACACAGGAACAGACTTCATAAGAACATCCTGACTGAGGACCTGTGGAACATAAACACAGGAACAGACTTCAGAACATCCTGACTGAGGACCTGTGGAACATAAACACAGGAACAGACTTCAGAACATCCTGACTGAGGACCTGTGGAACATAAACACAGGAACAGACTTCAGAACATCCTGACTGAGGACCTGCAGAAGGGAGATGAAGAGGATCAAAGGCGGATAAAAGGATGGTAAAAAAAGGGTTAGGATTGAGGTCAGAGATCATTCTAACCCCTGAGATTGTTGCAGGTTTTTACCTTGAATATGAGTTTTTTAATCCAGGGTCTCTGGGCCAGAAAATCCAGCATTGAGAAGCCGGGGTTGGGTCTGACTGCAGACATGGCCACCCAGTAGCCTCCAGTTGAGCTTGGGCGGATATTATCAGGAAAACCAGGCAGGTTGTCCACGAATGTGTCCATCCCTCCTTTATTCAGACCAGCTACATGGACCCTGAGGGGGAAGCAAAAAAACAAGATGTTACGCTTCAGATCTGTCAACTGACTTTTCATTCCAGTGTCACTGCTTTTTAAACCACATAAAACACCTTTTACTCAATGTAATCAGACAAACTTTATATATTTACAGATACATAATGTCCAGTGGTTCAGGTTCTGGTCCAGGTTCCCCTTCAGGTAAGTCAGGTGGATTACCTGCGGATCCGGGCCATGGTGGTCTCTGCAACCAGAACAGACTCCTCGTCAGGCAGCAGCTGGATGCCGTTTGGGAATCGCAGGTTCTCCATGACGACAGAAAGCTCTCTAGTCTCTGTGTCATATTCCAACACTCTGCAGTTAGAAACACAACAGAGGCTTTTATTGTGAAACATCATCAACAAGAAGCAGTACTTAAAACTTTAGGCTTCAACATGTTTTCGATGAGGTCTCTGCCTCTGTCTGGTGGAACTTGTACCGTACCGTCCGTCAGCAGTGGCCTCCATGATGAGGTGCATGTAGTCTCTGCGCTGCCACCTGCTGCTGGAGTCGGTAAAGTACACCTTCTTTCCATCTTGCGTCACTGTCAGGTCATTGATGAAGGACAACTTCCTGCCAGCGACCACCTGACCACCTGCCACCAACTGGGTTGCTGCACCTGCACACAGACATTCGTTCAGCTCCAACAACACGCGGGCAGCAGGGGGGAGGAGGTGTGGCCAGTAAGAGCTCACCTGTTGAGGGGTTGACTTCAAACAGGCCCAGGTAGGCGTCGGCTACAAACAGAGTCCCATTAGGTCCGACCCTGATCCCCAGAGGCCTCCCACAGGTGGGCTCATCATCTCTGGAGCCTGTAGAACATCGACAACCATCATACAATCAGAAACAGCCAGTCTGACTCAGCCAATGAGATAAAAGCTGCTGCATGGTGGGTGGGGCCTTTCCCACAAGTCACTGAGTGCAGGATGGGGTCACAAAGAAACAAACCACTTTATTTAGGCAGCTTGTTTCAAACACAAAGTTTATGGAAACAGTTTTACAGTCCAACTGTTCTGATCGGTGTTTTATAACAACACGGTGGAATCGGTTTGTGTTCACTTGAGGTGTGAGTTAAATTATTTTAGAACCTGGAAAAGACCAGATTAGTTTTAATGATATGTAAGCCTTAAAATTAACCGAGGGGTGGACGTTCTTTTTCCAGGACTGTAGCTACATTTATCAGTTTGAAAACTTTGAGCATCAGAATTTAAAACTGGAGCATGTGGCTGATTGAGTCTTTTAGTCTTTAAGTGTATTTTTTTCTCTCATCATGATTGTATTGATGCTGCTGGGTCACGTTTCGTCATTTTAGACCAAAAGTTTAACAGATTTTTGTCGATGTTTCTTCAGTCTGAGGTTGAGAAACATGTGAACTAAAGGTGAAACATTCAGAGTGAAGCAACAACAGCAAACAGACTGCGGGAAACAAACCGGGTTTAAGGCTCATGTTGCTCAACACAGATTTATTCAACACTTTCACCATGTTTTAAAATGTTCTAGTTTAAAGTCTGAACATTGTATTGTGGATGTGTGTCAGATTACTTTAAATTATAATTATATCAGGTAATGTGGTTGAGAAAAAACAGATGCAAAAAGACACTCAAAGCAAAGAAAAAAAGAAAAGAAAATGAAAACCTGAAAGTTTTCTGAAAAACCTCAACCTGTTCTCAAACTATTCAAACTTCTGAAAAGCTCAGAAACATAAAATAAGAGTTTTTTAATCCACTCAGCCCCCTGCAGTTTCCAGTCTTGTGACACTGAGCCTTAAAAACCCAACAGTTCACATATATGATAGAGATCAATGGAGTAATAAGCCAACCGATTTTAATCAGATGATATTGGCCACTTTAAAAAAAAAAAAGGAAAAATGTTGCCTTTCTCTTAGCTCCCGCCTCCTGTCAGGGGTCGTGAACTCCCATGAGAGATTTGGTAAGTGTTTTACAGCGGATGGGCTTCCTGACGCAACCTGGGCTCAGCCTTGCTCATTTCAAGACCAGCCAACACAGACACTTTAAAAACTGGGAAAATAAAGAAACCAAATCAGCAGTCGGCTATGCCTGTGCATACTTAATCAATTACAAAGAAAGAAAATGAAGATGCAGCAGCAGCAGCTGCTACAGCCTGCTGAATGTAGCCCAGTTTACTTTATTTATGCTCTTCAGTATGTTATATTTAGGTGTACAAGTTCTTCTAAGGGTCGTTAAATATATGTTGATTTAAGTTAAGCAATTATTGTCACATTCTGTTTAATAAAAATACATATTTGACTAATTATCTAAGTTGAAGCTGTACATCGGCTGCTCTGATTTCTAAAGCTTGGTATCGGCATCGGCTGTAGAAAAACTCCGATCAGTCGACCTCTGACATGGGAGAGTGTTACGGTTTAAATTGTTTCTTTGACTCAGAGTTTACATGTTGGACATCACGTCTGAACACCAGTTTCTGACTCAATAAGGTCAAAATAAATATATATATATATTAAATATATTACTACAGCTGATGTTAATATTTAGAATTATTATAATTCACTAAAGAAGCAATAACAATACAGTAGCTTCAAAATTAAAATAATAACAGGGTTTCCCCCAGAAAACAGGCTAAGCCTGGTGGTAGGAGGACGTTTGCCAGCTGTTTGTGATTTAGTAAAAAAAAAATGATTAAAGTTGACAGGAAAGTTGAAAATATGGCTATTTATTATGTGATATTGTAAGATATTTGTGCCAAATATTTACACAACTACAGTTTTACAAAAAAGCTCTTTTAAAATACTTTTTTAAACAAAAAAGCAATTAAAATAAATACTAATTGTTTGCACCTAATTTGAATCTTAATTTAAGTCACATTTACAAATAAATGAAATTACCATAAATGAAAAAGTGCAAACAAAGCACCAACACACGTCTCACTTCCAGGCCAATGAATAACAACAGAGAACTCTGACAAACAGACAGATGCTGTACTGAACTGTGCTTTTTGTGGCACAGGCTGCATGTTGGATCACTGCATAGAACAACAAAACAAAGAAATCTAATGATGAATTTAATAGCATCATTTTACTGGTAAACAAGGATAATATTTTCACTAAGTACAAAACATGCTTACCATATTTAGTCTTGTAAAGCTACCCGCTGAATTTCACCTCAACTAACCATTTTTGGTTAAACTCGTTCCATGTTTATTCCTGTGGCTCTGACAAAATGCTAACTCCAGGTAGCTGAAGGAGGCTCGGCCTCAGGGATCATTAGAGTCCTGCAGGGCTCCATGAACAGCGCTCAGACCTGAGCACACGGTGGAGGCATTTATACTTGGCACTTACGTCGGTGCAGTATTCTCCAAAAAGACGGATCACAGTAAGCTACATAACCAGTGGAAATACGGTAAAAAGAGAGCAGATGGTTGAACGGAGCGCGGCGCGCGCGGTCTGCCCCAAGTTACAAAAGGTGCACGACGCAACACCACACGGGACCTTCACGCAGGGGCGGGGACAGCACGATTGCATCACTGTTGGTGCGCGCACCCTCGCACGGTGAGGTAGATAAAGGTAGCAGGTTTGGGGGAGCAGGTGGAAAGAAAACGTGTATAAAAAATGACGTATTTATAATAAACAAGCGAAGCTTAGCCTGGCGACCCACCAGGCTTATAAGACGCTGGGGGAAACCCTGCATAATATCTATCCATTCATTTTTTTTACCCACTCTTTGCTTTCCAGGTCATGGGGAAGCTGGTGCCTCTCTCCAGTGGTCTAAATCATTATATGAATAACATTATTAAATATTACAGAATATATTAAGAATTATTATTAATTATTATTCATATTTTTAAAATATTTGCAGTTCCTTAGAGTTTTTCTTGGAAAACTTGTTAAAATGTCCATGAGCAGAGTCTCATCAGGTCACCAGAGCCGACCTATCAGAGCAGTCGAACGATATGATAAAATGGTTTCCATAAATCAAGTTCATTCTAACTTTTGAAGTCCAAACTTTGTGTTTGAAACAAACTGCCTGAATACGGTTGTTTTATCTGTGATGGACTCTTCACCTGTCCGGGTGTGACGCTGCCCCTCACTCACCAACCTTGAGGATAGGCTCCACCCACCACGACCCCGAACTCCTCAGGTGTTTGATGTTCAGGTGTGATGGCTGCATGTCATTTTCTTACCACATGGCAGGCTGCCGAGTCTCGTCACCGTGACAATTCTTCGCCCAATTAGCTTCAGGATTTTGCCATCAGCTGTTCCGGTGAAAAGGACGTCTGCAGACAGAAAAACAGAAACATGTCACTGACGACAGGCTGAGGTTTGGTCTCAGCCTGAAACTGCACTCTGCTTCTTCAGGATTCAGATCATAGGGACCCTGAGGGAAGATGATGTGGTTCTCTGACCTCCGATGTTAGTGATGGACTCTGGTCCAATGAGCTGGTCTTCGAAAAGTCTCTGGGCCTCTCGAAGCTTCAGGTTTGGCTCCCAGCAGCCCTTCATCAAGGGGGGGTCCTTCAGTCTGCAGAGACAGAAACAGCCAGCAGGGTGCAGAAGATGTTCAGGTGAGAAACCCTCTAAACATACTTCATGTTGGGCTCACCTGAAGACTTCCGGCTGGATGGGTGACTCCAGGATGAGAATGATGATGAGGAGAGGAAGAAGCAGGAAGCCCCCCAGCGACAGCAGAGTCACCTTGAACACCTTCCCACTGTAGGTGCTGAAACGTTTACAGAGATTAACATTTGGACTGAAAAGACAGAGTCACTTGTCAACAACACTCTGGGTGTTATTTTCTCTGTTCACATATTTGAATAAAAATGCTGAATCACCATATTGAAGGTAGGAATCTCCCATGGTAAACTGGCCTCAGGGAGGGGTCAGACTAAGAGCAAGTCAAAGACCTTGATAGACAACCAACACATTCATCAGGATACCTCGCCTGAAGAAAGGAAAACAGGGGCACTCTCCTAGAGCCAGGCCTGGAGAGCTTGTTGCTCAGTGACTCAAGATTTAGCCTCGACTGCTGGGGCTCAGCTGGGCCCAGCCCAGAAAAAGAAGGAAGCCACCTCCACATGTAAACACCACCTGTGGCAGGTGGTTGGATTTCTTATGAGACAAACCAGCTCTAGGAACATGGAACAGTATCACACTGGTGGATAAGAGAAAGCATTTGTGTGTGGGGTTGAGTGAAACCAATTAAATAATTAAATATTTTAAATATATAAACACTTGTGTGCTCGGCATGGGCTGTTCATAACAAACATCATGTTCAAGCACAGGGTGGTCCATAAGTGTACTTGGTACCAGGCCACCATAAGCCAAAGGTCCATGATTGATTTAGTAATCATATCATCAGACCTGTAGCTTCTGTGTCTTGGAAACTGGGTATAAAGAGACGGACAGAGCTGCCAACTGATTACCACCTGGTGGCGAGTTGGAAGGCTGCTGGACGGCCGATAACCCAGAAATGAATCGTGAGGGTGAGCGGTGAACGTCCAGTGGAGCCCCTTGTTCATAAGATCTTCAACCTACACACCTGAGAGTCTGTCGTACGGCCCAGGGGAGGGCAGGGACGTGGATATGTCTGTCACAATAACAATACTCGCACAACAACGCTCCCAATAACAACACAACAAAATAACAACTCACACAAAAACAACACCAATGTACGAACAACAATCACAAAAACAACATTTGCAAAAAAAAACATGCATACAACAAATAAACAATAATCACATAATAACAACATTGACACAATAAAATAACTCACACAGAACAAATTAAAAGGTGAAACCATTTTGACGTCTACTTGGTTGAAACGGAGATAATAAACACAATATTTACTATGTTATAATGCTAAATTACTACATCACTATACCATAATAAGCATAATACCATAATCAGTATATTATATACTATAATAATTGTAATATATAACTACAATACTATACTATAGTAAGTATAATATAAGACTATATTAGCTCGATGTGGTTCCTTCTTTGTGCAGACGGGGAACATAAACCCTGTCGGGAATAATTACACCTGTTCCGGTTCGGGTCTCACCTGGAGCCTTTGTGCCTCCGCTCCGGAACCTCCTCCGTGATGACCTGCGGTCTGTTCAGCCGTCTGAACCGGACTCCTGCCGACTCGTTCATGGTGGCTCGGATCGGTTCGGTTGATGGACTACTTCGGTATGGGGGTTCCGACCAGGTTCAGAGGAGCCCAGAAGCACTGCTGCTGTTGCTGCTGCTTCCTCTTCTTCTTCTGTTTTTACGGTGCGTTAGCGACCCCAGCGGCAAAATAGAGAACTGCACCCCAAATCCCGGAAAATCTCGCGATATTTCCATAGTCAGGCGAGAACTACCTTCATGTTGTTTGTTTTTCACAGTCCATTCTTCTAACAGACTGTTTTTACATGAATTTATTGATTGAATAGTCAAATATAAACCATCACAGGATGAAAAAAATAAATAAAACAGCAATGAAAGAATGAAAAACAAAAGAACCTCCAGAATATCAGGACCCTTCACTGAGGGTGAAACCGTCTCATATGTAAACTGATTTGAAAAAAGTCAAAGTTCAGACTGCCCATCTTACCAGCTAAACAGTAAAAAGGCTTTTGGGGAGCCACCTGTCTTTAACATTATCTAACTTCCTGAGGAACACTTTTAAATTATTAAAAATTCGAACAGCAGCTTATTCTATTACTATTCAGATGTAAAAAAATTCTCATCAATTCATGTAAACCAGTACAGACTGAAACCAGCAGGGGGCGCTACACTCAGCTCAGAGCTCAGAGACAGAGGACCTTCAGCAGTCCAACAGGAAACATCATCTCTGTGAATAACTGTTCCAAAATGAAAAGAATATTTCTTGTAAACAAACACACATTAAGGTCAAACAGCATGAATCCTGCTGCTGAACCAAAAACCACTTCCTGTCTGGAAAAGGTTCCAGGTACTTACATCAAATGAGAGAAACAACTTTAAACTGAGGTCTCAAAACCTTGAACTCCACATTCTCTGCTTTTTGGAACTGATAAAGCTCCTTAGATGAGGAGCGAGTCAAATTCAAATACAGTTTATAAGTCCAGTTGTTTCTGTTGTTTTAAACTTTTTCTTGTCAACCGAGCTCGCCAGCTGTAACAGGAAGTGACATCATCCTGACGTTAACAGTGACTTCTGATAATCTGTCTGTGTGAGTGAGGGGGCGGTATGCTTGGAGGGCAGAATTGAAGGGTTAACAGGAGTCATGTGTTTATCTTTTTTGAATAATCTGAATAATAATCTGCTTTTCAAAAGTCTTTCCTTTTTGATCAATCCTATAGTTAGGGTTGGGTTTCCTGAGCTATCCCTTAGTTCTGCTGCTGTAGGCTTAGACTGCTGGAGGACAAACTGACTGCATTTTCTCACTTTGCTGCTGTTTTACTCGCTCTACTCTCCATGTTTCAACATGTAATTATTGCTGTCATTGTAATGGAAAATTTTAATATTGTTCTTTTTACCTGTAAAATGTATAACAATAATTGTGATTCTTGCCTGCACAAGTGCATCAATAGAAGACTTAATCAAGTTATTTTTCTTTATTCTGTCTTTGTATCAAGGTTTGAAATGTTTTTGATCTTTGTGCTATGTGGGAACTGAGAAAGACTCTGGTCCTCTCTTACTCCCTTCTGCACCTGGCCTTGACTGATTTCTTCTCAGTGCCTCCTCACAAAGCACTTTGAGTTGCCTTGTGCTGAAAAGTGCTATATAAATAAATGTACCTACCTACCTACCTACAAACTCTGTTTCTTCCTCACTCCCTGGTATTATCAGATCTTCTTTGTGAGAAGCGAAGCTGCTCAGTAACTATGTAAATGATGTAATGAAACCTCGTTATAAAAGTGTATGTTGTTTTCTTTCTGGGCTCTTTTTTTTTTTTTTTCCCTGCTCCTGGTGGAAGGCGGACGTGTTTCTTTTCTCTCTGTCTCTCTGTCTCCTGG
>NC_051451.1:12004-27308 GCF_001649575.2 Kryptolebias marmoratus | reverse complement strand
GTAATATCATGTTTTCGTAGTTTAGTTATCCTGTACCTTGTTAGCATTGTCATGTTTTAGCTTAGTTATCTTGTCATGTTCTGTAACTCTGTCTGTAATTTTGTTCTTGTGTTGTAAAGCACTTTGAGTCGCCTCGTGCTGAAAAGTGCTATATAAATAAATGTACCTACCTACCTACCTACCTGACAGAGTTCAGTGAGTGGGGTCTCCGAATGCCTTTTTGCCTTCTGAATTAAATTCTTTTTCAAAGACAAAGATCGATCTTTCTCCTGATTCTCTGAAACAGATATCTCACTATTTGGTAATTATTTTTTGCTGCTACACCATTAACCTATTTTTTGTTTTTCTGTACATAGAAACCCCAACTGAACCAATCCATCTGTTAGTTTGTCTCTTTCCTGTCCTCTCTGACGTCTGCCGGGCAAGGCAGATGGCTGTCCAACCTGAGTGTGGTTCTGCTGGACGTTTTATTCTGTTAAAAGGGCACTGTTCCTTTCCACTGTCACCTATGTGCTTCTCAGGATGAAAAAGTGAGATGAAGTGAAGATTCAACGCAATCTGCTGCTTCCTTAGATAACTTTTACTAATCAGCATTTCATCATGTACTGTATGTGAATGTATTCTTTTATAGTAGGAATTGAATTGACTGTAATTAGATTTGAATCTAGATCAATTCAGAAACGGACAGAGCTCTTCCAATCCATGTGGATTGAAGAGAAGGTTCCACAGCAGTTGAAAGATGTTAGCATAGTCCACATCTTCAACAGATAAAGCAACCACCAGGTTTGCAACAATCACAGAAGCATCTTGTTTCTCTTGCTCACTGGGAAGATCCTAGCCCGTATCCTACTTAACTGGCTCATCCAACATCTTGAGCAGGGTCTTCTCCCAGAAAGCCAGTGTGGCTTTCATGCTGAACATGGAACTGCCAACATATTTGCTGCTCGCCAGCTCCAGGAAAAATGCCAAGAGCGGCATTGTAACCTCTTTGTGACTTTTGTTGATCTGACAAGGCTTTCGATACTGCCAGCAGAGATGGTTTGAGGAAGATAATGGAGAAGTCTGGCTGTCCCAGCAAGTTCATCACGATCGTCTGGCAGTTCCACAACAGCAAAATGGTGAGAGTGCTTGAAGAAGGAGACGAGTCAGAAGGCTTTCCAGTGATGAATGGCGTGAAGCAAGGATGTGTGCTTGCCTTAACACTCTTCAGCATGATATTCTCTGTCATGCTAACTGACACCTTCCTGGCTGCCTGGATGGAATATCTATCAGATACAGGACTGACGGAGGCCTGTTCAATCTCAGACACCTGCAGGCTGTTACCAAGGTGAAGGAGACTGTCATCAGACCCCGCGTTTCCTGACGACTGTGCCCTCAACACGAGCACAAAGCAGATGATGCAGCATGAAATGGACTGCTGCACATGAGCTTGTGACAAATTCGACCTAAAAATTAGTACCAAAAAGACTGAAGTCATGTACTAGCCTGAATCTAGAATGCCCTACAAGGAACCACACATTAAAGGGCAGAACCTACAAGTTGACAACTTCAACTACTTGGGCAGCACACTTTCAAGAGTGGTGAACATTGAAGCAAAAGTTAACAACAGGGTTGTCAGCACCAGTTTTGGAAGACTGAGAGAACGTCTGGGAGCGAAGAGGCCTCATCTGTATGACCAAGCTAAAGGCCTATTGCGCAGTAGTACTCACCACCTTCCTCTAAATCTGCAAGACCTTGACTGTCTACAGCTGACATGCCAAACAGATCAACAATTTCCACTTGAGCTGTCTCCACATACTCCTCCGTGTCAGGTAGCAGGACAAAATCCCAGACACTTAAGTCCTGAAACAATCCAGCATTCTGAGTGTCTCCGCCCTCCTCCAGAAAGCTCAAGCCAGATGGGAGGTCATGTTGTAACAATGTCTGACAGCAGACTGCCAGAACAGCTACTGTGCTGCAAACTGTCCCAGGGCAAGCTCACAGTTTGGGAGCAGAAGAAGTGATTCAAGGACTGCCTCAAAGCGTCCTTCAAAGACCTGGGCATCAACCCTAGTACATGGGAGTCATTTGCCCGGGACCGTCCAACTTGGCAAAGCAGAGTCACAACAGAGGCACATGCGGATAGTAGATGGACTGCAGAGGCACAGAGGAAATGTTCCCAGTGCAAGACCAGAGCATCATCCACCTCCACAGTAGTGACCACTCACACGTCCTTTATGTGGGTGAGCCTTTCAGGCCTGCATTGGTTTGGACCCAAAACCATCAATCTTTATTATGACACTGAAGTGATGGACAAACATCATCATCATCATTAGGAACTGAATTGACTGTAATTAGATTTGAATCTAGATCTGAATTATATTCATGATTTGAGCTTGTGTTTCTTTTGTATAGTGCTTTGAGAGGACTTTTGTTTTGAAATGGCATTTTATAAATAAACTGAATGGAATTGATTGGTCCATTCACAGCCCTCCCCACCACTCGTCTAATCACAAATCATCTAAGGCAGAGGTCCCAAAACACCGGGCTGCGGGCCGGTGCCGGTCTGTGGTACCCCCTGGTCTGGTTACTGAGAATCAGGCTCAGGGCTCCACTGATTCAGGGTTATGGTGAGTTGGATTCTTTGTGCACTTTATATTTGTGGTGTATCTTATTTTGAAGTTTAAACATTGTCATAATGACCAGAGAACATCAGGGGGAGGAGAGGCTGTTATTCATGTTGATAACCCAACACCAGGACCCAGCTAACAAAGCTGTGAGGACACGCTGGATTGACGTTTATTATGCTTTAAAAAATACCCCCGTTTTTATGCCGGTTGTATCATTTTATTTTGTTGTGTTTATCTGCCACACCTTTAAAGGCCGGTCTGTGAAAATACTGTCTGATAATGAACCGGTCTGTGGAGCTAAAAAGGTTGGGGACCGCTGATCTAAGGGATCTGAAATGCAGAGTACAAGAGCATTTACCGGTAAATCATCAAAACAATCAGAACTACATTTAGTAAATTCAGTTCAACTCATTTCACACAAAATCTGACGAAAAAAAGAAAATAAAATTATTTTGGTTTAACGTTACAAAAAAGTTACAAAAGTTTTCTGCCAAACTGTCACAAGGACTACACCCCTTCACATTAAAAGCCTGTCAGGTGGTTATCATGGAAACTGGTTAGATCATTAGGTGGACTGAGTGCCCCACTCAGTCATTCACGTTTATTCACCAGGTTCTGATCAGGTCCTACTGAGGCTGCTGAAAAACTGATCCAGAACTTTCTCCACCTCCTCCTCGTTGTAATCTCTCACCACAAAATGTTCGCCATCTGCAGCTCCTCGAATCATGGCCGACAGTACTGAAAACACACACAAGAAGTTAACCGACAGCCAATCAGAGAGCTACACTAAAAGTTAGGAAGTGACCTCACTGCGTCCTGATGACGGTCTGAACAGACACAACACCTTCTTCTTCATGTCGACAACTCGGCCCAGCTCGTAGCCAACACCCAGAGACGGCTGAGTTACTTCAGCAACAACCACTGAAACACACAGAAGTCAGAGGTCAGAGGTCAGCCACCCACTGCTGACAGAGTTCAGGCACAAATCTGCATGCCATCTACTATCCATCAATAATCAATACAGTAATCAGCTCTCACCATCAGATTGTCGCAGCCAGTCCACGTCTCGATCATGGATGGCTTGATCTCCCCCCGCTGGCTTGTCCTCTCCTGTCCAATCATAGTGCAGCATGTCAGTGACATCACAGAAACACAATATCTGATAGCTGACATGTGCTTTATCCTAAAGAAAAGTTTTTTTGCAAGAAAGCACAGGATCTGACCTGAAACAGACGCTTGATTACCACATGTCAAGTTGCACTGACCGGCCACTTTATTAGGTACATTTGTTCAATTGCTTGTTAACACAAATAGCTGTTCAGCCAATTGCATGGCAGCAACTCAGTGTCTTTAGGCTTATACATGTGGTGAAGACAACGAGCTGAAGTTCAAACCAATGTCTCTGGCAGCAGAAACCCAATGTGGAAGAGGAGAAAGAGGAACCATCATGGAAAGATAAGCCCCTGCATGGCATGTACCACTGGCAGATTGAGGAAGTGGCTGATATCAACAAATCCTACCAGTGACGGCTGGCCAACAGAGGTCGCAAGGGCGCCGCCCCACCACTCACATGAATAAGACGAAAAAATCCCGCCGCCGGAGCGTGGGACTCCCGCCACGGGCTGACATCACATCCGGCTGTCATAAAGTTCGCCTGATTGAAAAGTCGAGCCGCAGGTGTGCTGCCTTTTATTCAAAGACAGCAATAAGTTCATTACATGACTAAGTTACATACACAAGGTAATAAATAAGTTCATAGTTAATAATTAGTTTAAGAAAATTTATGAAAAGTTTTGAAAAATAAGGAAGAAAACAGGTCTTATAAACGCTAAATGTGTCCTACAGACCTCCGTCTTTGTAAGTATTGGTGTGTTCAGGAAGCACTTATGCATATGTACATTTATATGTACATTATAATGTTGCTTTTGTTGTTTTAATTCATGTAAATACACTGGTGTGATACCTTAGTATATGTTTTGGACCAAAACATATACTAAGGTATCACATAATAGACATATACCAAAACCTTTGGTATATGTCTATTATGGATTTATAGCCCCCCCTGGAGAAAACTCCACCAGCCGCCACTGCCAGTGGCTAGAGAGGACTGGACTGAAGGACAGACAGAGGCACTAATCATGGCAGCACAGGAGCATTAGAAGCAGGGGTCTATCATATTAGACAGGACCCAAGGTGCAGGCTGTGTAAAGATGCCCCTGAGACAGTCCAGTACATAACAGCCGGATGTAAGATGCAGGCAGGCAAAGAATACATGGAACACCATAACCAAGTGGCTACAATAGTGTACAAGAACATCTGTACCGAGTATGGACTGGAAGTCCCACAGTCAAAGAGGGAGACTCCACCTAAGGTGGTGGAGAATGGAAGAACTAAGATATGCCACTTTTCCACGGGCTCTAAAGGTCCCGGCTCCACTCTACTCTGCTTGCTTAGTTTCCACTGGCATTTTTTTTAGGTCTGTCCTGCTTCTTTGGTCCCTGCTTCGGAGTCGGGCCAGCCGGGCGGCCCTGCTTTGTGGGCGGCACAAGCTTAGCTCCTGTTCACTCATTGGTCGTGGGTGTGACCAGATGCAAGCATAAAGAGCGAAGGTAGGAATATAAACAACAGCGTTAGCTCACCCTGCAGCGTTTCTGCTGTCTGTCCCCCAGCTGAAGGCGCTGTAAAGTCTGAAATCTCTGGCGGATAACAGCTGTCCTACTCCGCGCAACAATCGCGGCAATACAGGGCCAACGTTGTCCATAGCGCTTTGTTGTTTCCACAAACAGCGCCAAGTTTCGACAGCGCAACCAAAACTTGCCCCCCCCCATGATTTATTACTATCACCAACCCGAAGTTTATATCTTCTCTTTCTATTGTCAGTCTAAGTAAAATAACTAAACACTGGTAGAACAGCTCCGCTTACATTAAGCGGACATGTAAAACACTTAAATGCTTAAAGTGCAGATCTGTTCTGGTTATTACAGTACTTGGGGTTGGTTCAATGTTTTGACCCTGATGAAATGCTCACCAGGCTTGTTAGGAGGCTCATAACAGCGTTGTCTTCTGTTTTCACATTATGCATGATATATGTTTAATTAAGTAAAATAAGGTTATTTCTATGCACTTTTGGGCTTATGTCACATTACGCATATGTGGCATCCACTCGTAAAAGTCACAGAATGAGAGACGTAGCTCTTCACAAGATGGCGGCCAAACATCTCACCTAGCGCCGTCATTGGCCATTGCAGTGTTACAGTGTTTACTCTTGCTCAAAGATTGGAAAGCTACTGTGTGCGTGTGCGCGTGACACCTGTGTTCCTCAGCTCCATGTTGGCCACGTGCTCGGTAAGCACGCTCCCGTAGGTCTGCAGCTTGTGCACGATCCTCTGGTACACGTGCACGTCGTCCCTCCCGCCTCTGATGCTCCCGCAGAAATAAATCTTCATGCTGACTCCAGTCCGCTTTCTGACAGACGCTCTATGTAAAGTTTTTTGTTGTTGTTTCCGCTCTGCCGACGTCACTTCCTGCCGCTTCCCGCCACACAGACCGCCCTCTGGGTGTTTGCTGCCCTGCGCGCAGACTCGCAGGTCAACCTTTCATCGATTTCAAACTTTCTTCGTCATAAGCATCCCGGGCCGGCCCTCCATTAAAATGGAACTAATCATAATATCTCCAGGTTTCAATAATCCTAACAACAACCAGATTACAAGGTTTGATTGGTGGAGGGGGGTCCAGCTTTACCACATTTCAAGAACAATACTTGGACTGGGATCTTGGACCTTCTACAGACATTAAACACTCTTCAAATTTATTTTCCTATTGGGTGTGAAATCATTTTTAAGTGGTTTTACTGTGGTATATTAATTTAAGTAGTTTCTAAAGTCTCCTCACTGTGTCCTTATAAATCTATAAATTAAGGAAGACGTGTTATTAGTTTTACTGTAGGTGAAGATCCCAGCTTTGTAGGCCACTGCTTACAAAGCTGGTAGTGGCATTTTTAGATCAAACCTTTGAATTTAATCACTTAATGTTGTTTTGATATGACACTTTTTAATGAAATAGTACATTTTTCAGGATTGTCAATGTGTAATAACTACCTTTTCTTGTAGTCGGTGCTTTACTAATATAACATCTGTCAATAATTACACTCCTCACCATCAGTGACTGATGGAAATTAAAACGTTGCTTCACTGCCAAGATCCAAATGTGTTGAATAAAGTCAGTGAATTAGCTTAATATGTTAAATTACAGGTTCTGGGTTAAACGGGAGGCAACTTCTTGTATTTTTTGTTTTTGTCTCTGTTTCACATTTATGTCAGCTGTTAAACCACACCATAAACTTAGATCTCACTGATAGGTCGTTAGGAAGGTTGTTCTATAATAAATAATTTCATTTTAACACACTGAGAAAAAGCATCAGAAAGTGTTTCAGAAGTGATGTGATAATAAAGATGTTTATTCTTCTGTACACAACCAATAAATCAGAATCAATAAAAATGTACAAACAAAATATCAATCAGAACCCAAAGTCCTAAACTAGAAGGATTAGTTAGACCCTCCCCCTGCTGGCTCCTCCCTCAAATGACCCCGCCCCCATCTTATGTGGCTCCTCCCTCAGTTACACCCCTACCACCCCCATCGAACCAGAAAAACACTGGAATGGCCGGCCCCAGCACAATCTATGCTAGAGAGACAAGAGCTTGCCGTCTTGAAAATTGATAAATTACACACTTGTCTTAGATGCGTAAATTTACACCATCCAGAAACCTGAGTTATTTGTAGAACTACCAGTTTATGTAGTTTCAGCACTTATTTTAGTCCTGAAGTAAGTGGGACAGACTTGTAGTGTCCTGACAGAAAACACTCACAGCTCTTATTAGTGTCAGTAATACTTGTCCTATGTTGCAAAATTCAAATGTAGCAGATACAGTCTGTAGATCCCGAGATGGTAAAAACATGCCTGCAGCATCAAGACTAGATGTCTGCTATATATGACCTGCTGTCACCTCAGTCCCACAGGGTCATATGAACCTGTGTCTGTTTCCCCAAAGACAAGGAACCCGACGGATATCAGCAGTGAAACGAATGTACTTCATCTGAGAGTTGTTGTTCACGGTTTAGCTCAAATAAAATGTTGGAGTCAAACTAAAGACTCTCAGACTTCAAGTCATAAGTTTGCTGATGTTCCTCTTAAATGTCTGTTGTATTTTGAGCAAGTTAGCACGACTGCTAAAACCGATTAAAATCTGTTCAGAAATTCGATTTTGCCTAAACGCTCTGTTATTTACACACACACACACACACACACACCCACACACACATATATATTATAGCCATTTTCTTCAGATTGGAAAACAGTTTGGATGCTCTGTTTATTAACTTTCTAAACTGTAAAAGCTCAACTGTTGGAAATCAATTTTAAAATTGTAAAATTGTAATTGTTATTTAACTGTAAAAATAAATAAATAAAAAAAGAAAATATTTTTGCTGTATCACCCTCCACACATTTCCATCCTCTCAGTTATTAGTCTCAGAGAATTTAACTCCAGACTCTGGGAGCAGAGCTCTGCTCAGACTAACATGTTATTTTATCACAGCAGTGATATCTTGTTGGGTCGGTGTTTTGACTAGACCTGTTAGGAGGCTCATCACAGAATACTCGTCTTCTGTTTAACATTATGCATAATTTTTGTTTACTTAAGTAAAATAAGGATTTTTCTGAGTGCTTTTAGACTGATGACAGCATACAGCAGCACAAGAAGTTAACAACATGCAGCCTCCACATGTAACCAGTACAGCCTGACAAATCTAACACTGAACAAGATGGCTGCCAAAAATCTCACCTAGCACTTACAGTGGCCATTTCAGAGTTTCTCTAGTTTAGGAGCTAGACCCTCCCACCAATGACTCCACTAATAGTCAGACCCTCAAAGTTAGCCCCTCCTCCTACTTCAGTTAGCCCCTCCCTCTGCCCTTAGTTTGCCCCGCCCTCACTGGGTCATCAGATTTCTCATGGTGGTGTTGAGCGTCAGTCCCGGCACGTCTCGGACCACCCGCTGCATGGGGGCCACGTTGGGCCCTTCCAGAGAATCCAGGAGTCCTGAAACAAAAGAAACACTTTGAGGTAAAACTAGGGACCAGCTGCAAACTGACACGAAAACTGTTTCTGAACCAAAACAAAACCAAGAACAATGTAAATTCGAAAACATTCATTCTCCACTTTGTGCTGATTTCATCTATGCAAATTCCCTGAGTTACGGTATTTTTGTTTGCCTACAGAGTTTGCCTGAAATCTGTTCTGGGTTTTAAAATGCAACTACTCAGCCGATTAACCGGGTTAAACCAAAAATCAGTTATTTAGTAATAAAAACAGACTCAGATTCAGCATACTGATGCTAAACATGACAAAATGCTCTCTCTGCATTAAACTGGTACCCTTGCATCAGATCCATACCACACTTTGCAGTTTCACACACCACTAGCTAACAGTAACTGATTGACAGCGATGGGAGGCCCAAGTTTTGGAGTTGGTCCATGGTCCATTTCAGGGGTGTCTGATGAGACTGCTGCACTAAAAAATTAAAAATGTTTCATAAAGTGTATGATTACTGGGAACATAAAATATATCACTCTCAACTGCCCCAACCTTCCATTCTTACCTCTTTTTTTTTTTTGAAGGGGTGGGGTTAAAGTCTCAAACTCCGCCCCCCCTTTACCCATGATCTGAACCATGCTCCTGCTGTCACCCACCAAACCCCACTGACAGGAAATACATGTAGACTCTATTATATACTATTAGTTTTACCCCAAATGTTCACAAATCTACTCCTTCTCTTCATTATGCACTGACTGACTCTGACCCTGAGCCAGGTTCTGGTTCTGACCTTCCAGGATCTGGTGGTAGCTGAAGTGCAGGTACAGCAGAAAGCTCATGTGCAGCAGCGACAGCGACCCACAGAGAAGCAGACGAGGAGTCTGACCCACAGTCCGAGACAGCAGAACCGCTACCTGAAAGACACAGATGTGAATCCAGACAGGAAGTACACCCTGAGGGGCTGATGGGGAAATGCGACCCTACCATTCGCAGTGTGGACAGTCCGCCGATCAGCAGCCACATGGCATAGAAAAGGAAGTGGAAGTGGATGTTGTAGGTGACCATGAGGACGACACAGTGACCAAACAAACCGTAACCCTGGCAACGGCACACAGGAAGTGATGTCATACATCAAGCTGACATAGAAGCAAGTGCAGCGAGCGTAGCCGATACCGACCAGCAGGGAAAGCATCTGCAGCATGGTGATCTGAGCATTAACCAGGTACGCCAGGAAGTAGATGAAGGATGAGACACCAAGCCAGTAACCGAAACAGGTTCCTATGGCTGTGCCCATCAGAGTCCCCTCCCTCTGCAGGTATAAACAAACAAACAAACAGTCGGTGTTTGCACAGCGTCTCTGTGCAGTCCTGAGCTTTGTGCCCCGAAGAAGCGTTTGTGTCTTATCGTGGTAACTTCAGGTTCAGTTCAGGATTTTCAGTGTCACAAAGCGGGTTTATTTTTTATTTTTTTACCTGGATCTGTTACCATGGTAACTGATGTTGGAAACCTAACCTGTTCCCAGTTCACTTCATGGACTCGGGTTAATCTGAGTCACTCCGAAAGTGACTCGGTTCCCTTGAGTGAAATGAACAACTTCAGGTGGAAGGAAACCCAGCAGAATTCAGGCTTTCTTTCAGTAAACCTGACAGTGACAGCCTCTGTTACAATGGTGACAGACTTTAGTTTCAATAAACTCTCTGCCAGTCAGGGTTTCCCTAAACTCAGGGCTATTTTACTCAGAGATTCTCCAAAGTCTGGATCAGCCAACTTAAAGTATTAACATGACCCGGTTTGTGAAATACCCCCAGGTTAGGGTTTCTGAATTAGAGCCCGCACATCAATACGCTGACTCTCAACCAATCAATGTCCATAAAAACAATGAATGTTTCACCGATAAACTCGTCTTTGAAAAACACCTTTATGAGACACCTCAGCAGAATTGAGTACTTAGGTCGCCTAAAGCAGAAGACGATCACCCTAAAATTTGTTCCGAATAACCGTAAAAGAAACTTTGTTGTCTTTTCTCTAGAAAACGGTTTCCTGCAGTTTAATCATTAAAAAGTAAGAGTGTGTTCAAATTCATTTCCACAGAGATCTTCTAAAGTCTGACTAAAATCACAGATTAACTCTAACACTTAATGTAACATGACAGATTTAAAATAAGAGGTTTTTGAAACAAAATACGATTCAAACCTTCAAATCTCGATAAAAAGCAGAACATTAATTCTTATAAAACAAAAGTGGTAAAGTTTAGATGAACTCATGCTTTCATAATGTGGCAGCAGTAAGCTAATTTGTGCGTTCACTTGTTGTTTCTTCCTCCAGCTTCGAGGCTGGTTGGTGTATGAGCTGAGTTAGCAAGATGAAAACCAGCTTCGGAGAACCTCCAAGCACAATTCCCTACGGTTAGTTCAACCAATCCTGGGTAGTTTGAACCTGTTTTTGTAGTTTGGGGCCTAGGTTCTGTCGTGTTTGTGTGTTCTTACAATGACGGTCCCAGATGTCTTCATGCCGTGCAGCAGGATCGCCACCAGAGTGAAAACCAGCATCAGTGGGCCATACAGCTCACCTGCAACCTTCTGCACACCAATCAAGACACTGTGAGAGGAGTCGCACCTGAACCTGGAAATAATCTGTGTATGCAGGCGAGTCAAACATACCTGAGGGAAGTTGATCATGCGGACAGGTATCATGGACTCCATCAGTCTGTGGGGGAGGAGACGTCTCAGCATCACAACAGGAAGCAGAAAACAGATGGTAGGAAACAGGAAGTAAACATCTTACCTGCTGCGCACCTGTGACGGCTCCACATCAAAATACGGTCTTAGGATATCAATGTTGGCGTACAGGTTAAACGCTTTGGAGGCCTGTCGTTTCCCTGCCTGCCACACCTGAAGATGGAAAACAGGTGAGTCTCTAATCTGGATTATTTTTAAAAATCTAAAGTAATGTTAATCAGAAATGTTAAAAAAAACTAATTTGTAATAACATTATTCTGAATTAATGAACACATCCACAGCAAGAATGATTCAAAGGATTAAACACAACCAGTTTTTCCTGAAAGATTAATCATCAGATTAAAGTTACTACAGTTGTGTTTATCTGTTAATCTGAATTATTAAAAAACCTTAAGAGTAACATTAATCAGATTTGTTAAAGACATCTGTATTTATGTAAAATAATAAAGATGTTATTAATCCCTCATATCTGTTGTTTTGTGACAGTGTTAGCTTCTTTAGCGCAGAGTTAACAGACTTTAACTGAGATGTCTTCGTGTTTCACAGCACCTGATTGGCTGAACTCACCTCATCAGCCACCTGTCGACCAAGCTGACCCTTTATCCCCTTCATCCCCAGGAACTCTCCGTCTTCTGTGCCTTCGTCCTCAGTGGCAGCCGCCTCGGCAGCAACCTCCTCCTCCTCCTTCATCCTCTGGTGCATCTCCCCAACGTCTTCGAAGCTGGAGCCCGACGTGTCGTCCATGTCGATGACAGCTGAGCCGCTGCCCTGAACGGACCAATCAGGACACCACATTAATCACATGTTAACAGGTAACATGATGTGCATTTGTTTCGAGTCAGCCGGGCGATGCGTCGGGTAGAAGCAATGATGAGCAAGAAAAAGGGAGGAGCCTCCTTTAAAATGGAGAGCAAAGCCTTTACTGCTGATTCAAAGGATTCAAAGAGACTTTATTGTCATTCACATCACATGTAGTGGAACGAAATTTACATTCTCATAGTCCAGTTTCACCCATAGGCAATAAAGTGAGTAAGAATAGAAAAAAGGAACACAAATGTGCAGTACATACAGGATAAATAGTGACTGTCTTTGTAAAGTGTCAGTGCAGGGTGGAATTTAACAGCTTCAGGGATGAAGCTGTTACGCAGCCTTGTGGTTCTGCACTTAATGCTCCGCAGCCTCCTGCCTGAGGGGAGTGGGGCAAAAAGAGAGTATGCTGGGTGGGTGGAATCCTTCCTGATGCAGGTGTTCCTTTTCCTGCATCTGGAGATGTATATCTCTGTGATGCTGGGGAAGCTGGCTCCAACAATCCTCTCTGCTGCCTTCACTACCCCTCTGCAGAGCTGCCTCCATGCCACACATTGATGCTGGAACACACAGCGCTCTCCACCACACATCTGTAGAATGATGTGAGGACAGAGCTCCCGAGTCCAGCACGTCTCAGCCTCCTGAGGAAGTAGAGCCACTGATGGGCCTTCCTGACCAGGGTGGAAGTGTTGGTTCTCCAGGTGAGGTTACTGTTCAGGTGCACTCCCAGGTACCTGTAGCTGTTCACCACTTCCACTGCAGATCCTCCTATGTGCAGGGGGAGGTGGGCCTGAAGTCCACAATCATCTCCTTCATCTTTTTAACATTGATGCAGAGGTTGTTCTCTTTGCACCAACCCTCCAGGTGTTCCACCTCCTGCCTGTAGTTGGACTCATCATTGTTAGTTATGCATCCAACCACTGCTGTGTCGTCCGCAAACTTCACAATATGACAGCCTGGATGGATGGGTGAGCAGTCATATGTGAGCAGTGTGAACAGGAGGGGGCTCAGCACACAGCCCTGAGGGGAGCCGGTGCTGAGGGTTATGGTGGGGGAGGAGAAGTTGTGGATCCTCACAGACTCCAGCCTGTTGGTCAGGAAGTCTAGGATCCAGTTGCAAAGAGAAGAGCTCAGTCCAAGTGAGGAGGAGAGTTTATTTATCAGAGTCTGAGGGAGCATGGTGTTGAACGCAGATGTGAAGTCCACAAAGAGCATGCGGACATAAGAGTCCTTCTGCTCCAGGTGGGTGAGGGCAGTGTGGACCACAGAGGAAATAGCATCCTCTGTAGAACGGTTTGACCTGTATGCATACTGGTGTGGATCCACAGTGATGTTGATGGCTGCCTTGATGTGGGTCTGAACCAGTCTTTCAAAGCACTTTGTGACTATCGGTCGCCTTAAATCAGGAAGGACTAATCAGAGCAATCTAAATTTATGGTGTCATTAAACAGCTGACAACAGAAATATGCAACAGAGACAAGAAAATACCAGAACTCACCTCCTGTTTGGCACAGAACTTATGATTTTTCAGATTACATTTATTTACTGACTTCACTCATCACATTTGGATCTTGGCAGCAGAACAACTTTATTTTGTCCCAGCTGACACACCATGTGGTACAGAGTACCTACCTGGCGAGCCACTTTGCCACCTGGGCTGGAAATGGTGTACCCGCTGACAGGAAGAATTGAACATTTCGTAAAAAAGGGCCAACAAGGATCATCCAGCGCTGCAGGATGCCCAAACAGCTGCACCAAAGAGTCCACCTTGACATAATACAGCTGTACTGTTACAGATAGGCAGAACCTGCAGCGAACAGTGCATCATCAGATGTTCTCTGCCAAGGACAGGTCTAATCACCTGAAGGTGCTGCTGTTGGATTGTTGCTAACTACCCGTCTTTGAGTTGTTCTTTCAGTATGATGACAATAAAGGTAAATGAACTGTTTAGACATAGTTGTCCTGTTTTATCTTCTTTGTTCAGCTCGTCTGTAACAGAACATGATGGGTTAGAAACTGTTCCAACTCGTTACAGAACCTAGTTACCATCATAGGAGGGTTAATCCATCACATGGCTCGTCCTGCTTCAGTCTGATCTGGATCCAACTTTAACTCATTACTGGACCTCACCTGTTCCTTACAGAGTAACCTGGTTATCCGTGTAGCTAGTTAAATGTTATTTATGTGTCTTGTTACCATGTTAGCGCACCTCTTCTGCCTGGTTATTTGTCTGTTTCTTTTATTTACGTGCGTGGTTAGCATGTTAGCTCACCTGGACGAGGTTATCAGTCCGCTGAGTTACCTGTCAGGATGTTTACCTGCCTTGTCAGTCACCTGTTGGTTTATTTATCGGCATTGCTAGCATGTTAGCTCACCTGGACGAGGTTATCGTCGAACCCTCCCCACGGTTCCGTGTTCGTGGTTCTGGATCCCGAGGACATGTTTTTCCCACGGCAGCGTACCGGCTCACGGGTCACTGAGTTCGGCTCTCCGGGGTTCTGACAGACTTTAAACTGGACAAGAACCGAACAGCTCGGATTTGATGTTTTTCCTCTCTAAATGACACACAGCAGACCCCGCCCACACAGTGACGTCAGAGACGCCGTGGCAATGACTTATATGGACAGAATGACATCACGTGACTTTGGATGAGCTAAAAACGCCGCCATCTTACGATAGTAATACAGCTCCGCTTTTGCACTCAGCAATATAGGAATGCATTCTTTTGATGCTGCATTTTTCTGCACAAATCTTCACGGAAAATGTCCGGACGGCGTTACATTTAATCGGTAAGTGTTTTTCTTTTAATAACAAGGCTGCTTAACAAGGAGATTAATGCCTGAGTCTAACTTTACTGCAGAAGACGAGCATCAATACTGGACGTTATTAGCACTAGTTTTAACGTAAAACTTTCTGTGTTATGCTTCTGTGAAGTCAAGGTCTGGTGTTTAAACATAAACATGTGTGGTATTAACTGAAAAGTTAGAATCAGGGAAGTGACTGCCTTGCTACTGCAAAGTTCATGGAGGTAAAATGCCTTTGTAATTAACCGTGCT
>NC_051451.1:0-10402 GCF_001649575.2 Kryptolebias marmoratus | reverse complement strand
GATAAATTACATGCACTATTGGGCTCATCTTACCCACTAAAAAAAATTATTTCGTTAGTCCTCAGCATTGTTTATATAGCCCTGCGCCTTTAAGTATACTGTAGCAAGATGGCGCCGCTTTCGCCGCATCTCGGCCCGAGCCTTTAAAGCGGCGTGTCATGTCTATCCATATAAGTCATTGCGCCGTGGAGGGTGGAGATATCGCGAAACTTTTCTTCAATAAAACTTTATTTAACATAAATGGAAGTACACACTATAGTAGTTTATACGCAGTTGAAGTATCAAACATATTGTATTCACACTACATATTCACACTAATTTTTCAGTCGAAGAATACAGAAAAGTCAATATTCCAAGAGGACTAATCTCTTTAGAAAAAGGTTGTATAGATAATATTCCAATTCCTAAACTTAAAAATATTACAATTGATGGTGTGATTGTACTAAATGATAAAGGTAATAGCAGTTTTTTGAGATAGGAGTTAACAAATATTCTATATCCTAATTCCATTAAAAGACCCTCCCTCTTGTTATAGAGGGAGGATCTTTTAATGGAATTAGGATATAGAATATAACAACTCTACTAAAAGTAAGGAGATGTCATCATTAAGCAGTACAGTTGACAGTGGAAGCTGACTGAACTTCATGTACAGTGCCTAATTTATCCCCAGGTTTGGTGGAGGTGACTGTGGGATCTTACAGGAGGAATTGGACAGTTTCTGACTGAGTCAACCTACAAGCCATGTGGAGATGACCTTTTCCAGGCAGACAGAATGGTCTGGTGCCGCCACTGACCCGGTAATCCTGTGGGAAAAACTATATGGCTGACATGTGATTAAATGTAAGTCCAACTTTGGATCAAAACTATAAAGTATCACAACTTTAAGAGAACAAGTTTCACAAGTCAACAACTGCCTTAAAGGTAAAAAAATAACTTCCAGGTACTGTTAGATAAAATCACTCTGTCACACACTCAAACAGGTTTATTTATATGTTGTGCACAAAATATAGAGCATTAAAGACAATTAAGAATCAACATCAGAGTCCCAGGTCCGAATGGGGAAGCTCCGAATCAAAGCTCCAAGTCAACACAGGAGCTTTTATTAAAGATATTGAAACACTGGACCAGAAGGAGGAGTTAGGGAAAAGCAAGACAGTCTGGTTCCCATGAGGAGAAAATTCAACATGACTCCTATAAACAAGTTCATTCTGTGAGAACCCATGGCACTTGGAACAGAAGTCATAACCTAATCAGGACTTATAAACAACAGGTGTTACCCTACAGTAAACTCTGCCATTCCAAGGTCAACATCATAACTTGAGTTTTGCATCCTAAAGTCCATGTCTTTTTGAAACTGATCATATGTCTTGGACATTTTTGATCGTGTTTGCACAGGTGCTGCTGGCTGATGAAGCGAGATGTTGACTGAAAAATCAGGTCGAGTTGTGGCTGAAGTCCAGAGGGAGGCAGTGTGTTTAATCCAGTGGCAAACATCAGGATGTCCTGGAGACAGAGTCCTGTTTGTTGTTCTAAAAAAAAGAAGCATTCAGTTAAGTTAAATATATCACAATAAAACTGATATCAACAGAGCATGATAGACAATAAATAGTGTAAATCAGGAATGTCAAACTCAAATACACTGTCATAAGGTGGGGAGATGGAGGCGAACGCAGAATGCAGACTCATTTTAAGGAACCAAAACTAATTTATTAAAGTAAAACACTAACAAAAACAAAGCACTTGCGTGGCAGCAAAACTAACGAAAACAAAGAATCCAAAGAGGCAAAGCAAGAAACACAAACGTGGCATGGAACAAGGTAACGAGAGGACAAATGTGGGAACATGAACATGAACAAGCAGAACGGAATGACCCAGTGAGGAGTGATAAAAAAAAGTGACCGGTTTTTAAGGACTGAGGATGATGAGGTAAATAGGCACAGGTGAGTGATAATGATTACTGACAGGTGGAGATGGGCGTGGCAGACATGGGTGGAAAAACACAGGCATGAACACAGAAACCAACAGACAACCAAAGCAAAGCAAGAATTACAAAGACACCAAAACAAACCCCAAAACACCAAAACTATGACATACACAGTGGGACAAAATTTAAAACTTCAACAAAGTTGAGGGCCAACATTGAACAAATTAACCTTTTAATATGGACCCAAACATGTTTTGGTTTAACATTAAATAACAAGCAACTCTTATATAACTTAATAGTGCCAACATGCAAAATTGAATTTCAAATTTAAAAAAAAATACATCAATGGCATTCATTTATTAAATAAAATTTAAACAAAAATTGTATGCTTCTTTTCTATTTGCAGCCTTCTGAATTAATTATCAAAATAAACTTTTTCCACAGGCTAATGAATTTAAAAATCAAATAACAATAATAAATGAATCAACCATTCAAGCTCATGCACAGAGGAAACGTTAATTATTGCTCAGTTTGCTACACACTGATCTAATCTGATGTGCCCAAGCCAGATACCTGACATCTCTTCTTGGATGTTACTTCATCGATGTCTGGGCTCAGGCTCTGAGCTGAGGAAACCCTCAGTATCAAGCAAAGGTGTTCATCAGTCAGATCTCTTCTGTGAGATGTTTTGGTCATCTTCATTGAAGAGAAAAGTTGCTCACATAGATAAGTGCTGCCGAACATGGAAAGTATCTGAGCAGCTTGGGTGCGGAGCTGAGGCGTTGTGTCAGGGATGAACTGTGGAAACTGTGTGGGACCCGCAGCATTATACTTTGACTTCAGCGTGTTATTACACTGGAGTTCAGTCAGTTTTCCACATCAACTGCAAAGGGATTACTGAGCAGTTCAAACCTACATTTCTAGGCATCAAAGTCGGCAAATCGCTGGCTAAACTCAGTTCTTGTACTTGACAGCTCAGTCCAGCTCAGAGACAGACCCTGAAACATTCAGAAGTGATCATCACAAGCAGAAGTGTTGCAGCTGATGGTGAGAATAAACTACAACTGTTTTGTAACAGCTGGAGACAGAATATTTTTAAAAGTGCGAAATTTTATTTAAGCTTTTAAATGTTGTTGAAGGTATTTTATGACAATCTCACATTCATTATAACAACTGCACTAAAACTAACTCAGCATAGATTATGTCAGTTTAATTTAAGTGTAACACTGATATTTATTTCCAGATATGGGATCCTGCTTTTAACAGTACCAGCAATGAGAGTGAAGTGCCACGGACTGATTTGGAAGAGGTAATATTCACATCTTTAACATTATTGTATGTTTGTCACGTGGATTTCTTCGACAATACTGACACTTTTAATTCCAAAGTCTGGCCCTCGGGCCAAATGCTGCCCATGACCAAATTTACACCGGCCTGCAGCCTCGGTCATAAAATCAAAAATATGCTGCCCGCCAGCACTGTTGCCCGCAGAGTACAAAAACCTATTTTATATTTCACCAGAAGATGGCAGTAGAGCTGCTCTCGCCACGGAAACGTCGACCCTCGTCACCCTCGGGGTGCCCATTTCAGAAATGGCAACTGTAAAAATAAAAACCGTAAAGTTGACAGCGAGGGCCGCTGCTTTCAGGAGAAGTGGAAATTAGAGTATTTTTTTCACCGAAATACGTAACAACTGTGTCTTCTTAATTTGCCAAGAAACTGTGTCTGTTTTCAAGGAGTTCAATATCAAGAAGCACAGCCAGACGAAACATCCAAACTATGACAATCTAACTGAAGCTGTTTTAACATCAAACGAAAATGCTACAAAGGCAAGCTACGAGGTGGCAACTCTGATCGCCAAGCACTGCAAACCTTTTACTGAGGGTGAATTTATTAAAGACTGCGTGATAAAAATGGTGGAGAAAATCTGTCCTGAGAAGAAGCAGGAGTTTGCTAATGTCTGCCTGGCTCGTAATACTGTGGTAAGAAGACTTGAAGACGTTTCAGCCGATATTAAGAGACAATTAAAGGCAAAAGGAGTGGAGTTCGACTTTTTTTAGTTAGCCTGCGATGAAAGCACGGATGCGTCTGACACCGCTCACTTGCTGATTTTTTTCAGAGGAGTGGACGATGAAATGAACGTGAGTGAAGAGCTACTTGACCTCCAGAGCCTAAAGGATCAAACAAGAGGAACAGATTTATTTGCTTCTGTTTGTTCCGTTGTTGATGACATGAAACTCCCGTGGAATAAAGTCACTGGGATTACAATGGACGGTGCACCTGCCATGGCTGGTGAGCGAAGTGGATTATCAACACTAATCTGAAACAAAGTTAGAGAAGAAGGAGGCAAAGCCATAAAACTGTATTATTCACCAGCAAGTTCTTTGTGCCAAACATCTAAAATATGATCATGTGATGAAACCGTGATAAAGACTATTAATTATATTCGCTCCAAAGCCCTGTGCCACCGCCAGTTTCAACAGTTTTTGCTCGACATCCAGGCTGAATACGGAGATGTTGTGTATCACAATGACGTAAGGTGGCTCAGTCGGGGGTCTGCACTGCAGCGCTTCTACTCTCTTAGGGAAGAAATCGGACAATTTTTGGCGAAAAAGGGACAAGTGATGCTATAACTTTCCGATCCTGTTTGGCTGTCTGATTTCAGATTTTTAGTTGACATAACCCGACATCTGAACGCGCTGAACACAAACATTCAGGGGCAAAATGCTGTGGTAAGTCAACTGTATTCACACATCAGAGCGTTTTGGGCCAAGCTGCTACTTTTCCAAAGGCACCTGTCTCAAACGGAGCCCAATACCACACACTTCTCATCGCTGCAGGAAATACTGAGCAGTTTTCCACAGAACAACATCAGTGCGCAAATAGTGAGGTATGCAGCAGACATCTCATCTCTGGCTGAGGAGTTTCAGCAGCGGTTTCGGGATTTCGATAGTTATTGAAAAGGAGATCACATTTTTTTCTTTTCCTTTCTCTGTGGACCTGGATGATGCTCCAGACCACCTGCAGCTGAAGCTCATTGAGCTGCAGTGTGATGTCGTGTGTCGCAGCCGACACCAACACCTCCCTCTTACCAACTTTTACCGCCAGCTGGACAAAGGCAGGAGAGATCCGAACATTTGCTAAGAAAATGCTGAGCTTGTTTGGCTCCACATACTTGTGTGAGAAGACATTTTCGGTCATGAACATTAACAAGAACTGCACGAGGACGAGACTAAGTGACTCTCACCTACGTGACATCTTGTGCATCAAAACCACAGCTTTTGAGCCAGATCTGGTTCATATACTGCAGTCGAGATCTCAGTATCACCCTTCACATTAGAGCAGACAAGGTATTTGTTTTGTGGTGATCAAAACCAGTTTTGAAATTTGCACTGATTCATTTCAATCTGTGTATAATTTGTTCTTTGGATTTTCAGTTCACTTTATTAATTGACAACAGCATAGTAATTTCCAGTCAATAGAGTTCTTTGTTTAAATAGTTACACTTTTACTACTTGAACTATTGAAACATAATACTACAGGTCCAATGAATCCAGATAGTTACTGCTGAAAGTGCATTTTCTTATTTTTTCTGTATCAAACTTTGAAAAACAGCCTGAAAACATCAACGTGACTTAGCTTTCTCATATAAACAGCATTTCAGCTAAGTTCCTTTGTTAGTTTACTATTGGGCATTTGAAAAGTTGTTCCTACAAAGTCTGCAAATGAGGAATGAAATGCCATATATGCTTCTTATGTTTATTGTGTTGCTGAAAAACAAAATAGAATATTAATAAAATATGAGTGAATATTTGAATATTTCCTGAGTTTTTTTTTTCCACACAGAATTTTTATTTATTTTATGTGGTCTTCAAATATGAAAGACATAGTGATTTTGGTAAAAACTTTAGATTTGTGATCTGTGTGAAGACATGAAAGGCATGCCATTTGCTATAAATGTCATATCCACTGAGCTGAGTGCCGTGAGTGTGTGCGTCTCCTACCTTCTCTCCTGCAGGGTGTGTCAGACAGGCGTAGCCAGCTGCAGCTCATCATCTTATCAGGAGGAGCGGTTAAATAGGAGCTGGATTCTGGTGGCAGATGCCAGATGGTTCTACGTATCCAGTGAGTTCTTGTTCCTGGTCCGAGTCAAACCTTCGCTGGTTCAGCTCCCCTCCCGGTGGCGTCCCCATCAGCTGTATGCTGATAGCTGCTTCCCGTCTCCTGCCTGGTTCCCTCTGGATCGCCCCCTGATCAACCCGCTCGCCTGCCTGTCCACCCTCCAACGGTTCCTCGCCTCCTCTCCTACGTCTGGAGGACCTCATCCGGGGAGTCGCATCTCAGTCTAGATATCCTTCTCCCCCCCAGGACCACCTCACCTCCACCAACAGTAAGATCAGCCTCATCTCTGTTGCGCATCGATCTCCTATTCAGACAAAGTATCAGTAACTCACCTTTTCCCACCAGAGCGGATCCCCAACTGGCCCCCTCCTCCAGCCTGTTGCCGTCCGTTCACCAGTCAGTCCCTGCTGCTGTTCAAAATAAACTTTAGACTTGCCTTTGATTGTGTTGAGTTTGTAATTGTTCTGCACCAGAGTCAGGTAACCAAACATGTCAACAAACATAAAATAATTAATTTGCATTTAACATTAATGGTTCAAAGAACGTCAGGCTGAATGGTCGGCCCCCACACATTTTCACCTCACCAAATCTGGCCCTCTTTGCAAAAGGTTTGGACACTCCTGACCTACATAGTCATGCAATTAATTTTTAAAATGATGTACAATACAATACAATGTATTTTACCCTATTTTTTTTATTTCCACAAATTTACATTTTTGTTTTTTATGGTTTGAGAAGCAGATTTTACTTTTGGACCCAGAAGAAGCCCCAACAATATCAAAGTGTGCCATAGAAACTGCATGCTATCATTATTTTCTCTTCTAATTTCTAAATGCAATGCAACATCAGCAATGTATAATTTTATTGTAATTCATTACTCAACAAATACACAACTCTTTGCACTAATTGTAGTGGAGGATCAGGAGGATTCTATCAGTGGGGAGGGCAGTACAAGTTCTCAGAGGGATTCAGAGTAAGACAATTATTCTTCTCTACAACTGTTACTTTGGGTCTGCGATTATGCTTTAATATAAATAAATGAAAACACACACACACACACACATATTGTCAAAGTTTGCACTCTTGGTGTCCGTTTCTGTTTTTTTGTTTCTCTCTGGTCTGTTTCTCTACCTCATTGCTCACACCTGCGCTTCATTTTACCAATGACTGAATGTCTGCCTGCCTGCCTGCCTGCCTGCCTGCCTGTCTGTCTGTCTGTCTGCCTGCTTGTTTTCTGGATAAAATGTCAACTAACTTGAGTCCTCCCTGCTTAAGCGGAACGATTATTGTTTTGTGAGCAACTAAATTCCTTTTACTTTTCCATATGAATATTAAAATTTCACTGTTCAGTTTATTGAGTACTTGATTTGGGAGGTCGTAAACACTGAGGGGATAAATGATTAGACTATTGACTATCATTATTTTCCCTTTGATGGTTAGTTTTCTTTGTTTCCATAAATTTAGTTGTCTTTGAACTTTGATTAAAATGCTTTTCCAGGTCTCGTCTCTCGCCGCTCTCCGCTGCTTACCAAGGTACACGCCCGGGACCTTGACTGTGTCCTCCGCCTCCCTGAAATCCCACCTCCCCGGCGTCCGAGCCGCCCCGCCACAATACATGAGTTCTGATTTTGAACTGTTTATTCTCACTCCTGAAGCTGAACCATAAGCGTGCATATGTTTAATAACCAAATCTAAACTGTCTTCATTTACAACTGTGATCGATGTATCATATGCAAACTGAAAGATTTTATCGATATTTCCTTGTGGTGATTGTATACCTTGAATATTTTTTATCCCGAGGACAGAGGACACCCCTGCCTGACTGACCTGTACAAACGAAAGGAATCAGTAAAATGACCGTTGCATTTGACTTTACTTTCTGCGTTTGAATATAGTAACTGTAATCTGTTTATGAATAACTGACCAAACCCAAATATAACTCCTTGTGCAAAAGTACTGGGCGTGAACCCTGCTTGCTCCATGACATTGAAGACCTTTAATAAAATTGTACTGATTTGATTTTTGAATTGTTTGTAAAATTCAGCAGGAATGCCATCTTGTCCAGGACTTTTATTATTATTTAAAGTGTTAATGGCATGTTGAATTTCTTCATCTATCATAGGAGCATCACAGCAGAGACTTTCCTCCCGAGAGAGTGAAGAGTGGATCACACCCACAACCTTGTTTATTTTGTCTTTAGGAATATTTTCACTAGTAAAGAGTTTTGAATAAAATGTTTATACTGTTTCTAGAATGCTTGTGATATCTGACACTGTTTCCCCTTTGTAATTTATTAATTCAGTTATTGTTGCATTGATCTGTTTGCGTTTCTCCTGTGCTAAAAAGAAAGCTGTAGACTTTTCCCCTTTCGTTAAATATTTAGCTTTACTATGAATTATGGCTCCTCTACATTTTCCTGTTTCTATCTGATCCAGTTGCCTTTTTAGTAAAATGTAATCCGTGTATCTATTTTTAGCATTTTCTAAATGATCCAGTTCAATGTTTGTTTTCTTAAATTACGTTCATTTTGAAGTTCTTTCCACTTTTTGTGCTTACTATGTTCTCTTGTAATGTTTTTAATCCTTAGTTTAGCCTGCTCCCACCAGTCTAACAGGTTGTCGTGCGATCCATCTCTTCAGTCAGGGTCTGCAGCAGGACATCAATCTCTCACCTCTGTAAGCCTCATCCCAGAGAAGAGCAGCATTCAGGTACCAGAGACCCCATTCCTGATGCCTCACCCCATCCCAACCTCCAGGAAGGAATGATCACACATGCGTTCTCTTGGAGGAGACAGGACGACACCTCAGGGACAAGAGAAGACGAGATCAGGCACAAGTCTAGTCTTGATTGTTTTAGTTTCCCAAGGTTGACCTGTTTTCTGGTGAATTTTTCTCCCTGGGATGAAAAAGTCTCCAGATGTCTATCAAACTGTTGTTTGTAATTATATCAAACAGTGTACTTCTACTTGAATCTTCAGAAAAAGTACAATTATTTGAAATGTCAGATTTTGTGAGTGTTGTGTTAAAATCTCCTAAAATGATACAATTATTAGTGATCCATTTCCTTAAGATTTGAAAGAATTTCTTTCTTTTTGTTTCCACATTAGGTGCATGAATATTAACGAGCCTACACTTTCTTTTATTGAAAAGGAAATCTATTATAATTAATGTACCTTCCCTATCTTTATAAAGTAAATGACACTGTGGAAACACATTTTCCCCGATGAAAACAGCCACCCCACCTGCACAGCTACCTGATATAGATGAAAATACCATGCCCTTCCATTTAAGACCTCTTTTTCTTTTACACTATTCCATTTAGTCTCTTGCAAACACAGAACATCAAAAGAACATCTTCCATTTTCTCTTCTCTGTGGAGCCCACAAGCATTAAGCGAGAGAAGCAATATTATTATTATTAGAGGTAAACATATTAGCTTTGTCATTTTTTTGTCCTCCTTTTTGGCATCTTTGTTTTTAAAGTACTCAGTCTTTTCCTAGTTTGTAAGATCGCAGCCAAATCAGGATCAGGGTCTGATTCCATTTCTGTAGTTGATCTTAATCCTTGAGGTTGTGGTGATTTGAGTTTTTTCTGTGTTATGGTTTTGTTTTATTTTTATTTAGTATGTGTTTGGTTTCTGTCTTGTTTCATGTTTCATTTGCTCCTGGTTCCAGCTCTCTCTTTGTCTCTCTGCCACACCTACACCTCTCCATTTACCTAATTATCCTCAGTCTTTAAAACCCGGTCATTGCCTTCCACACTCTGCTGGTTCATTGTTTGATGTTGTTAGTTTCCGTCCTGTTCCTGTTCCTGTTCATGCTCCTGTTAATGTTGGTATTTGTTTCCTGTAGTTTTTGATTTAATTTATTATTTTATTAGTTTGCTGCCTCGACAGCTTTTGTTTTCGTTTTGTTGTTAGTTTAATAAATTAGTTTCCAGTAGTCAACACTTGACTACTGTGCTCTCTGAGTTCTTCTCGTTTATTGTGGAACTGTTGATGTGTTTTTATGGTCCACGTTCTGCAGCCACCTGTGAACCTGAGTCCTTCTAAAGGAACATTAGACCTTCAGTCTCTAAATGTTTATCAGAAGTTTTATTGATCAAACGCTGCAGTTAAAGCCAGAGCTGACAGTTAACTAAAATGAATACAATAAAAACATGTTTGTATGAACAGACTGATGCATTTTGAATTAAAACATAATTTCCTGTGAACATGACTCCACAATAAGAGAAGCACTCAGATTCTGCGTCCTGAATGAAGCAAACTGCAGCTCAGACAAATGTTAGATCTGAGGTTTAAAGGAGGTGAAACAGTCTGAAGCTTCTGTTTGCTGACAGTAAAATGTGTAAACTGCTA
>NC_051450.1:23659411-23684088 GCF_001649575.2 Kryptolebias marmoratus | reverse complement strand
GGGTCTATAACAAGTTGACTTCTAAAATTTCTGCATCATTTGTTTGCTCTGAACTTTTTACTTGTGTCCTCAGGACATGTGATTCAGTCTGCCTGCAACTAAATTAAAGCTGCCCAACTGTCTGTTTCAGGTCAGCAGCAGCTTTCCAGGCTGTGTTCAATCCATCAGTCTGAATGGTGCCATGTTGGACCTGTCAAAGGCAAATTCTAAGCTTGGTGTTTCTTCCTGCTTTACCAAGGACAGGGCAGGAAGTTACTTTAATGGCAGTGGATACGCTGAACTGAGTGAGTCCAAAGCAAAACTTAGATAATTTATCTTTATTCCCTAAAAATATCCCTGTTGGTTTTTTTGTTTGTTTTTTGTTTTTTTCAAATGTGTATCTGCAGATGTGTCATATATAGGCTCTAAAAGCAAAAAGTTCCTTTTCCTGTGTCAATTTATACAGTTTTAGAATATGGGGACCACAACAGGTACAATAGTCATCAACGAGAGTCAAAAAAATAACAATTACGTCATAACACAATAAATGCCCTGCTGCTTGGTTTTAAAATTCTTCAGATTTTCTATTTCCTGGATGATTGAAACTCAAAACAAACATAATAAATGCTTAAAAGTTTATTGAAAATAGTGAAAATATTTGTAATATTTGTACTCACTTTTTGAGGAATAGTTTTTTCCTGGGTTTCCTGGGGGTGGGGTGGGGTTGGGCTGGAGGAGTATTCCAATAAGGAGGTTCAACAAACTGAGTTAAAGTACCTTGAGCAGGGAAAGGCTTCGGTTCCACAAAGGCTGATTACAATGAGGTTAGATAATTGAGTATCTTAACCCTGATGTCTTAACATGCATATGCAGAACTTCAAGAGCTGCTGAAGAGCAGAGACACAACTGAAACATGCAGGTTAGGGTTTTGTATTTCAACTAATTTGCTAAAATGCATAAAAAATGTAAATATGACAGGAAAGAAAACAGTCCTAAATAACCAAACAAGATATCCTTAAATATCATCTTCAGACCTTAACCAGAGTAGTCCAGACATGAGTAACTATTTTTTCTCAAAGGCCAAATATCAAACTGGGATTGTTGTGGAGAGCCAGGCCAAAACTAAACTAAAGACTAAACTGAGTTCTGCCATATATAGGTTTAATAATTTGTTAGCTGTTAGGAGTAAAAATTGAAACTGAGCAAAAAACAATCTAAACCAGTAAGTAAGCTGTAAGTTCTTTCAACTGCTCCCTTCTTCAGGGGTTGTTACAGCAAGCAAACTTGCATGGATGATTTGGCAATTGTTTTATGCCCTTCCTGCCGCAACCTGGGCTTAAACCGCAGCACTGACCACCGAGCCATCGCAACCAGTCATACAGAGAATTTAATGTTTATAATTTATTGTAAATATAACAATTACAAAAAAAAACACTGTGAAAAAATTATGCATTTATTCCAAACACTAGTGTTATACTAAACATCAAAAAGCTAGATTTTGTATTTCTTTTTCTCCAGTGAAAGTTGGTTGAGCTTGAACATGTGCAGTAAAGTCATGTTTCATTCCTGGGTGGGATGATGTGATGGAGAACTTAAGGATGGTAGGATGTGATAGAGAACAATATGATGGTGGATGAGATGATGTGATGGAAACATTTAGGATGCTGATGTAGATTCTCAGTCATCCATGACATGGCAAATCCAAAAGTTTTTAAAAGGCAAAACAATTGGACTTCTTTTCTGTAGTTGAAGGTATTTTTCTTCCCATCCAGGAAACTTTCTCACTTTGAAACTGGAGAATGTGGAATTCCAAGTAGTTTGCAAGTAATAAAACCACTTTACTGAGCAACAGCACCAACTATGAAACCTTAAAGAGGGAACCAATAAACAGCTACAAAAACAAGGTTACAAATTAAACTGTAAATGGACAAAATAATCAATCATTTTAACACTTTCCAAAATACACAAATGAAAAACAGTTGATAACATTAAACCTTGTGAACACAAAAGTCTTTAATAAATTAGTGTTGATGATTCAAAGCTGGTTGAAACATGGGCTCTGATGCTCAAAGATATGCCTGTTTGAAAATTGTCCGAGTACGCACAGGCATGACCGATGGCTAATACTTAAAAAAGGCAAATATTGGACAATTTATCGGTTGACTAGTGATACAAGTCAAATGGTTAATATCAGAGAATTCTGATTAAAAAAAAAAAACGCTCTGCAGACTAACCTCATTGAAAAAAGCGTGTAAATAATGTTCTGTTTTTTTTATGTCTTTGTGTGTGCAGTGCATGATGGGTATAAAGTTGGCTCAGACCTGTCAGTGTCTCTGGAGTTTCAAACAAGCCATTCAGAAGGAGTATTTCTGGGAATCAGCAGTGCGAAGGTGGATGCTATTGGATTAGAAATGGTTAATGGACAGGTAAGCAGTTATCTTGGTTATCAGCTGACATGCTTCAGTGTGAAACTGCACTGCCAATGGCTGCATTTGTCTTATTGGTATCACACACCCAACACACTGAGAAACTTTTTTTATAAGTAGGGATTTTTTATATAAAGGGAATCTGATTTTAAATGGTAACAAGTTAGGGTCGGGGGTTAATCCCAACCATGTTCCAGTTCATGTAGTCATAATTTATTAACTTGAATCAGGTGCTTGTGCTCTCAAAGAGAGCTTGTCTCTGTTACCTATCTCTGATTGGACACATTAACTTATACCTATGTCTCACCAGGTGGTGTTCAACATAAATAATGGTGCAGGTCAGGTTTCGGTGCGTTCAACTGGTCAGACGCTTTGTGATGGACAGTGGCACCACCTGTTGGCCAGAAAAACTAAACACATTCTGATTTTGAGTGTAGATGAGTATAAATACACCACCACCAACCCCTATCCACAATCTACCTCTGCTGAGACTAACAACCCTGTCTACCTGGGAGGATATCCAGGTGAGAACCAGTCCACACAATGAACATGAGGAACAACTGTGATCCAAGGATGTTGAACACCTATTTGGGTTATTAACCTGTTAGGCAGCTGTTTTGAATATTATCTTTTCCACTTCTCTGCTGCAGTGGGTGTCAAACAGAACTGTCTGACCATCAGCTCCAGGTTCAGAGGCTGCCTGAGGAATCTGCAGCTCATTAGGTCTCACCTGAGTATCACTGCTAACATAAGTGCCGCCCACTTCCTGTTGGGTGTCACTCCTGAATCATGCCCTGGTGCCTAACAACTTTCAACCTAGCTGTGACGTCTGGAGGTGTTTTAGGAAGCAGAAGTTGTAATATGTTGATGTTAGGAACTGAGCTGTGATTTTTTTCATTCATCAAACTTTATATGATGCATTAAAGACCATCTGAAAAATAACTTCTACTGCTGTCATTTATGATGTAAACAAATATCAACAAAAAACACTTAAACCACAGAAGTGAAGATGTTTCCTCTTTAATAAAGTTTAAATGGCAAAAACAAAATGGTGAAGAAAAAAAAACAGGATTTGTGACACCTGACACTAGGGGCGGAGTCTGTTTGGGGTAATACATACATACATACATCAATAAATAAAATGACACACCAGAAGTAGCATATGTCATCAAATACAAGCCCAAGTTTTTAACCCTAATTATTTGTTTGGAAGAGTACTTTAATTTAATGCTTAAATAAATTAGGGATGCAGCACAGTCTGTACTCATTTCCATGTTTGTCTCCGAGTTAATTACAATTCTGTTCATTCAGAAAAGCAACAAAAAGGTTCATAAATGATGATTTTGACGAGACAATAGGATGAGGAATGAGAGCGTTGGAATTTTTGCATAAATTTGTCTAAGTAAAATTCCTTCTAAGTGCATCTGGGTAGAAACCCTGATCAGAGCTGTTATTGTTATAGAAGTTATACATACAATGGACTACAGCAAAGGTTATGTGATGCTTCTGAAGTGGTTCTGATTGATCCAAAATGATTTTAACTTTATAAATGCTACCAATTTATAATAACGCATTACTGCGACAAAAGATTAAAAGCATATCACTGATGTATAGTTCTTCCTACCCTACCCCTTCTCATAAACTGTTTATCTGTCAGCTTTTATGTGAGGAAATATGGCAGACACATGAAGAGCAAATAACAATCTTTCATTAGGGTTTCTATGGCACATCACTGTTGCATTATGAGTAAATACAGAGTTAAGCTGGTTATTGTGTAGACAGGAAACAGTTTGAAGCAGACTTACAAAATAAAGGTTTCAGCTGGAGAGACAGGTATGACCAGGAGCACACCTGTATCAGATCAGATGTCCTCCAGAACCTGTTAAGGAGCCAGGTGTGCAGGGGCGGGGCTTGTTTAACAGGTTATCTGTTGCCATGATAACAGGTCGAGTCCATGTGGTGTTTGTCAGATCTGTGGTCTGGACTCCATCTCCTGTGATGCATCAGAGGTTTCAACGTTCAGTCCTGGAAATCAAACAAAGTCCAGTGTTAAAGAAGACTAAAAGACATGTTAGACTGCAGAACATTTGCTGCTTTTATCCAGGGTTTCTGTACATTTTAGAGTTTTTACATTTTTAGATTTTAGTCAGTTTTATTTATTTTTATTTTTTAATTTTTTTAATCATCAAATAAACATGTCCATGTTGGTCTATAAAGGAGAAATGAAAATGATTAACTGAAGCAGGCTGTGGCTGATTTATTTTTTTGCCAGGGGTTTAAATGTTCTTCCTGCAGAACTCTTTCTGGTGCTGCTCTTGGACTGTATCAGGCCCGGTCCCAATACTCGCACTTCCACCCTCGCTCCACCCTCCTGTCCTTCAAATGTGCGCTCATGCTGAAGGGTTTGAATGCATAGTGTGTCCCAATTCTCCGGAGTGCTCTTTAGCCCCGCCCCCTTTGTGTGCTACATCTGGCCTTCGGCTAAGCCCGCATCCAGGCGGACTTCACCGAAGTATTTACCCACAGTTCATCGCTACATGTGACGTTTTGATTAATATTTTTTATTATCTTTATTGACAATGAAAGGATTTTGAATTAAAAGGTGGAACTATGGCAGCGGTGACAGAGCGAGCTGCGTCTGTCATGAAAAAAGCAGTTTTTAAATGTAAAGTATTGAAATAATTCTTGTTTCACTCTGCTGTACAGGTGTGTGAATACTATCAAACTTTGCTCTGTATTCAACAAGTCAGAACAAAACACATTTGAAGAGCCAAATGTCTCCTGCAATGACTTTAGAAAGCTAAAATACCTAAACTGTACTTTTAAAATCATTCTGGCATTTTCTTAAAATACCAAAACAGGGACCGGTCCCACCCTGTTGGATGTCACAGTTACGGCCCAGAGGTGCAAGTCGAAGACGTAACCCGTACTGTCCCAATTCTCCAATGTCTGCTTGTAACCTGCGCACACCAACCCTTCTGTGCATTTCGACTGAGTACACGCTTCATAGAGGGGCGGAGGGTAGTGCAAGTATTGGGACAGAGCCTCAGTGTCCTTTTCTCAGCAGTGACAACTAGTGCTGAGTACAAAGACTGCAAGAAGTCCAGCACACCACATGCTGATTGGTTTTAAAGATATTCACTGCCAATTTTAGATAAACACAGAGATAGGCAACATGCAAATATATACAATGAGCAGCAGATATAATCTGGACCATTCAGCTTCTCCTGCAGCTTTCTCTTTTCTCCAGATAACATTTAGACACTGAGACATCCTACCGAGTTCAAATGAAAGCAACTTGACTTCACTTTGCGTCTTTAAGATGTTTCCTTTCTCATCCAGAGATTTTTATCAATTCAAACTGAAAAGTGTGAAGTTTCATGTCTATAAACTGTGGTGAACTGTTCATTTCCTGGTTTTAGAACTAACATGCAAATCATACTCCCTCCCCTCCCTCATAAGGAATGGAGTTCACTTCTCAAAATATACTGGTTAATTTTTAGACAAGAGGAACTGATTACCAACCAGTCAGCATGCCTCTCCTTGTCTTCAGTGGTAATCAGTACATTACCATCTCTTGGTGTGCTTCACTTTCAACCAATCAGAAGCTCCAACTGGTAGAAGGTGGCCATGCAAGCAGATACATGCTACAATGAACCAATCAGAAGTAAGCTGAGGTTCCACCTGTCAGGATGAGGCCCGATTTTTACCTGTGATGTCAATAATTAGTTGTGTGATCAGGAGACACCTCGGTTTCTTTATGGACAACAACACGAGTAACAGACAGCTCAGGATGCTGCCTTTGCGCTTCGTTGAGAGCAGCTGCCAGGGCCTTCAACAGAAACATAAAATGTCAGAGCCTGGCCCACATCTGGGTGCAAGTGTGACCAGGTCCAGACAGATGTATTCTGCTTCAATCAGATGATAATTGATTTTATGGTAGTGTTTTACAATACTAGTGTTCTGGATCTCTGCAGTTTATAGCATGTCTGCTGCTTCAACACACCTAGTCTTAACTGATGGTTAATTAGGAGACAACTGCTCAAGCTGTTGAAGGAATTCATTTGATTGAATCAAGTGGGTTTAATGACTGTACCTGGGTGACTATTACCGAGTTGAGACCTAAACCTAAGTCACTGTTCCTTAGTAAATGATTACTGTATGTGGGTTACTGTTAGTAAGTTAATAATGACTGTACCTGATCGTGGTCTATTTCTGTGTCTCCGGAAATCACAATTCTTTTCTCAATTCTGGTTTCTGAAATTCCTCCTTTCATTGTCTGAAAAGGGAAAGGTACAAAGACAAACTCAAAAAACATAATCAGATCATGAAATATCTGGTTTCAAGTACATTTTCCCTGTTTCTTATTTCTACGATTCTTTAAATATCTTAGTTGCCTTTAAGTGTTCAGATGCCATAAAATCTTATAGAAGCAAATGCTAAAAGTTTTCATTTGCTATGTGTGTGTAGAAACCCTTACAGATTGTCCAGAAAATGAAAGTGCTACAGATGGTCTAGAACATTAAATGTCAACAGAACATATTAAAGCATCTTACCCATGTCCCTCTACGGGCACCCTAAATCAGCTTCAAGCCTCCAACACTGCCTACAGAGAGTGGTCTGGGTCTCTGATGTTTATATTCTGTCATACAGCCTTCTAGACTGATGTATTTCTCTCAAAGAACCTTCTTTGGCTCTGTTCTCTCAGTCAAGACTGTTCTCATGTGGGGTTCCTTGATGGTGACCAAAGTCTATCAAAGCAGGATGGTTCTCTCCATTTTCAGAGAGCACTTCCTGTCCTAATACCTCCAACACTTACACATTTGGCTCACTTTGACTCTAGACTCCTGAACTGGTTCTACTGGAAACAATAACCTAACACATCAAACTCAGATATTTGACTTCAACAGGTTTTAATATTTAAACCAGTCTCTTATTGTACTGAATTTTAAATGTTGCGTAATGACTGAATGCGATGTTACGGGGGGATGGCTGAGCTCATCCATGGTCACACCGTTTGTTACCTTTGTGATATGTGTGGTGGTGGTGGTGGTGGAAGTCTCTGCTGTGAAGGTCTGGGAGCTCAGCAGCAGACCTGAAGGGGTATCAGAATCCACCTGGCTCTACAACAGAACACACACAGATCAGCAAAACTCAGCCACCTTCATGAAACAGAACTGATGCTGAACAAATGATTTTGTGAAAATGAAATCTCATATGTTAAAAGTAGAAAGTTGGAAGTCAAATAGTTATAAAACAACTTACAGCTCAAACAGATGTCATGTCTACAGTGGTAGTTTTGGCTGTCTCAATCTAATCTTGCATAAAGGTTGTTGGTCCTCCAAACCGGAGCCTTTTTTAATAATCAGGTGATCACTGTCTGCTAGGTATAAACATTTTTAAAACATGCCGTCTGATGTTTGAGTGTTTTGTGCAGTGGAAGGGGCAGTGCCTCTTTCAATATTTCTAGCTTGATTACATAGACAAACTTAAAAGAATACAAGGAGCTCACTAAGCTAACTCAGCTGAGGTTCTGTCAAAGCAACATAAAGATGAAGGGGTAAGCTTTAGTGGGACAGCAATAGGACAAGAAGAATCACAGACAGGACAACTAAATTTTGTTACTGTATATATTTATTTAGATTTTGGAGCTGCTTGGGTCACAGTCAGCCCTTTCACAAATTATTCATCTAAAGCAGCACAAAGAGTTGTGTCCACATTCTCTCAGAAATGCTTCAAGAAGGGTTTGAGGATTACAACAAGAACATTTGAGATAATGACTCCAGATTTTCCAGATCTCAGTCCAGTTAGGCACCTGTGAGATGTTCTGAAAAAACAAGTCAAATCCATGGAGACCCCACTGATACCACAGCTGACCTTCAGAGTCCAGAGGACCATGGAGGATACAGATCAGACCTCTGGCAACAAATTATGGAATCATTACTCTTGGAAAATGTTCTTCTAATTGTTTCATTTGATATAAAATATAAATCAATCATACCACAAAACTATATTTTTTCTCAATTCCAACCCTCTGGCATTAGAATTGAGGTTTGGAGTTTGGAGCATCATCAGCAAAAATTTTCTTTAATGATGGAAGAAGAAAAGTGTCCAGTCTGCATTGGAGAAGTTATTAGCTCAGCTCGGTGGGAATGACCACATTAATTTGGCTGACTGGAATCGCCATTGAGATGTGCCAGTAAATCAACGGCATCAGTCTGACCTAAACAATTCTGATATCTGAATCTGGCTCCACTTGAGTCGGCCTTGGAAGGCTGGCTATCTCAAATTCTCCTGGATGTTATGTAAACAAGACACTCTGCTCCCATCAGTTACCCTCTCCCCATGACACCCGTGGATCTGTGTCGGCGCTCTACCAAGGCCGACTGATAAACTTTCCATCACTTATCAGGAGTATGGCAGGGAGCGCTGCCTGGGACAGCGTTCATGGGCTTCCCTCCCTCTCAACTCACCGTCTGTGTTGGCACCCTCCCCATTCCTCCCTCCCTCCTGTTTATGATGTTGCTATCTGCCTTTGGTTTGGTTTCTTTTCTCAGTTAGCCTTTTGGTACTATTAGTTTAGTCTATTTTAGCTTGTATCATTTCTCATCTGTTCATTTGAGGTTATTAAATCCTAGTTTAGTTTATGTTAGCTTATTATCAGTTTATTATATCTTAGTTTGGTTTTCCTAATTTTATTTTAGTATGACTTTGTATGACTTGCTTTAGATAAGTTTAGTTTTTTATATCCTAGTTTCCTGGCTTGGTTTTCCTCTATTTTACTTCTGATTATTTATTGTATTATGTTTTTATGATGTAAAGCACTTTGAACTGCCTTGTTGCTGAAAAGCGCTATATAAATAAATTGACTTGACTTCAGTCACAGACATCAACTCCAGTTTCTGCCCACTTGTTTCTAATTTGTTTTGTTCTGAATTTTCTGTTTTTAGGATATTTTGCTTTTAGTTTTCCATCATGATGCTCTGATGTCTTCCTTGGTTGACCAGTATGCTTCCCTTTTCCAACCTTCCCAAGTTGTTTGTACTTAGTCCAGATTATGAGCACAGCTGACTGGAACAACCAACATCTGTAACATTTTATGATGATTTACTTTCTGGAAGAAGTTTCATAACCCTTGCCTTTGTTTCAGCTGACATCTCTGGTGTTGGAACCATGATTCATGTCAATCCTCTTTGAGAAACAGCTCTCCAAGGTGTGAGACCCCTTTTTTTAACCCTCCTGTGGCCTTTGTGTCAAATTGACCCAAAGTTTCAAGGGATTCTCTATCTCTTTCTATTTCTTTTTTGAGGGCTTCAGGAGGGTTAACTGAAGATTAACTAACAGATTTAATATGAGTAGGTCATTTTTTTTTTTTTACAAATGCAGTTTACAGAGCGATACCATCATTTTTTCTGTACTTCATCTAAAAAGCGCAATTGTGACTGACTAGAACAATTTCTCTTTTTTTTTCTTAATGCCAGAAGTTGGAATTTTGTGGCATGTCTGATTTATTTATCTATTTTTATACAAAATTTAAAAAACTTAAAGGACATCTTCCAAGAGTGGTGATTGCATAACTTTTGACAGTGTTGTATTTTATAAAGCAAAAGGGGAATCTACTCTAAATTAGGGAGGTGGTGATAATATCTTGGCTGATTGATGTGTGCCTAAATTTTGCAGTCTTGCAAAACTGCAGACTGAAATTGTTGTTACTTTTAAAAGAGCTCTGAATGACTAACTCTGATCTTTGATCAATAAAACCAATTTCCTTACCCCTGGAGCTTCATATGTGAGAGTCTTTCTCACCACCGGGATCTCCTGAAACAAATACAGACACATTTTAGTGACGGAGTTAGGTTGATGAACAATGTTTAATGTTCAATGGGTCAGACTTTACTGGAAGGAATAAAGGCGGGTTTGGGCTGAGATTATTGAAACAAAGGTCATTAGTCATGGGGCAAAGGTCACTGGGGCAGATTTCAGATGTTTAAAATGTTACCTCCTGCAGAGGTTCAGACTCATCTTCATCATCTCTGTAGGTGGACGGTTGAGTGCAAATGGCTGAGTGTCTGGACGTGAGATGGGGTAAAGTTGGAGGAGGGGAGTTTTCCTCAAATCTCCAGCCGCCTCCATCCTGTGAGCTATCAGACTCTTCATTGTCATGGTAATGCTGGGGTCTGCAAGAACTGCTAGTCTTGGTACTAGCTAGCTGACTGCCAAAGCTAAATGCAAAGTTAGCACTGATGCCATCCTGGTTAGCATCATTAGTCTGTCTGACTGCTGAGTGCACTGCTTCATTAACTTCTGCCTGTGCTAGCACATTAATGCCATCTTCACTGGCCTCGCTAGCCTCTTCATCACTGTCAGTGCTAGTTTGATTGCTGGGCTCATCACTGACATCATCATCATCATCATCATCATCGTCCCTGACATTGTGTTTATTTACTGGATCATTAGCCATGTTAACATCTGCAGCATTGTTACGGATATCATCACTGGTCCACTGGTCTATGACATCAGCAGAAGGCGTCACACGAATTCCTGGTGGAGGAGGCGGGGGGTTAATGGGCGGTGGGCCCACAAGACTTGTTGCTACCTTAGGGTGATCTGTCATTGGCTGATCTTCGTGACATGACTCTGTCAACAGGAAAACCGTCTCCACTCTCTCTGAAGTCTGAAATGAAAACAAAAATAAAAGATAATTAGTGAACAATTCTGAGGGGGTGGGAAAGGTGAATGGGTTTACTCACTATACCTGTGAAGAGTTTTAACTTGTGGCTGATTATTTGTCATCAAACTGAAATCAAGACATTGCATGTGTTTGTCTTATCAATCTTGTTTCTTCTAATATCCATCCATTACTGTATTTCAGGTTGCAATGGCGTTTTAATAAAACTAATTTCAGTTTTTGGGTTTTTCCCACTTTGCAATGTTTCCATTCCTTCTTCCAACACTTCAAAGATGCTTTGACATTAAGAGAACCAACTGATGAAGAATTTCAGAAGTTATTTTGTCCGAATGTGTCAAACAGTATGGGTCATTGTCCACAGATTTTTGGTTTCTCTATTGAGAACAGATCAGGGCTGCAGGCGGGCCAGTTCAGAACGCATTCCCTTTTCTTCCTCAGCCTTTGGACTGTCAGAAGAATGTGGTTTAATACTGACTTGGTAAAAAATGCTCAGATTTCCCTGGAAAATAAGTGGTCCTTGGAGAAGATGCTGCTGGACTTTCTGCATTAATGCTGCCATCAGAACCCTGATTGAAGACTAGAACCGTGATCCAAGACAAAAACCATCACAGAACTCTGATCCAAGCCCAGGCCAACACAGAACCTGACTTTGAAATTTGTTGCTACACTTTGGTTCCTTTCTCCCAACAAAGTTCTTGAATCCTGATCCATCTGATCCAGGTCTCCACTGTGTGACCGTCTGACCCAGATGGTGCCACCTTTGGACAGAGTTAACATCAGGCTTTTTTCGGCACAGTAAAGTCTGAAGTTACATCTGTGAAGAGAATTCTGGATTGCAGTACATGACAAAGATTCTCCAAACCACTTCCCTGGTCCATGTGGTTCTATCAACTGTTGGTGTGGTTCTGTGGGTCCATGTGGTTCTTTCTGTTGAGAAGAAACTTGAAAGTTCCATGGATATTTGTGGAACTTTTTTTCCAGTTTGATGATTTTTTTAAACATTTGGTACCAAACTGGATTATCAGAACATTTTTGATTCTCAGAAACTCAGACTGAACTAGAAACTGATTTTAGACCAAATCATCATAGTTACATTTTCCAACATCCATCCATCACTTCTGTCAGCCCGCCCCAGGGCAGCTGTGGCAACAATGTAGCTTACCGCCATCAGTGTGTGAATGTGTGGATGAATGGGTGAATGATTGTAGTGTAAAGCGCTTTGGGGTCCTTGGACTAGATAAAGCGCTATATAAGTGCAAGCCATTTACCATTTACCATCCATTATCTTCCGCTTATCCGGGGTCGGGTCTCGGGGGCAGCAGCCTAAGCAGGGAGACCCAGACTTCCCTCTCCCCAGCCACTTGGGCCAGCTCCTCCGGGGGAATCCCAAGGCGTTCCCAGGCCAGCGGAGAAACATAGTCCCTCCAGCGTGTCCTGGGTCTTCCTCCAGGGAGGCGTCCTCACCAGATGCCCGAGCCACCTCAACTGGCTCCTCTCGACGTGGAGGAGCAGCGGTTCTACTCTGAGTCCCTCCCGGATGACCGAGCTTCTCACCCGATCTCTAAGGGAGAGCCCAGACACCCTGCGGAGGAAACTCATTTCAGCCGCTTGTATTCACGATCTCGTTCTTTCGGTCACTACCCAAAGCTCGTGACCATAGATGAGGGTAGGAACGTAGATCGACCGGTAAATCGAGAGCTTCACCTTTTGGCTCTGTTCTCTTTTCACCACAACAGACCGGTACAGCGCCCGCTTCATTGGAAATGCAGCACCAATCCGCCTGTCGATCTCCCGCTCCCTTTTTTCCCTAATTCCAACAGGATGTTTCTGACATCCTACTGGAATAATTGTTTTACTTCATGATTAGCCCTAAACTGTTCAATACCAACTATTTCTGGAACATGTTGCAACCTGAAATGCAGGAATAGCTTTTTTAAACAAATAAAATTAGGTGGATTAGACAAAAACTATAATTTATTATGTACAGGTATACTGGTAAAGTAAAAAAAACAACTTTGCATTGACTTTGTTTCAGGTGATCAATAAACTCAGTGAGTATTTATTTCAGAAAGTATTAGGCTAAAGATGGATAATTAATAGGCAGAGAGTTGAATGGGCACCTTCATCAGGTTGTGTTCCTTGAAGGTTTTTTGTTCTCTGGCCGACTTTAGCAGAGCTGTCAGCTCAGGAGACATTTCATCAAACATAGGTTTGGGCTGCACAGAACAAACAAACAAAACAAAGATGAGAAAAATAAACAAGACTGTGTTTATTTCCCTATAAAGCGTTATAAGCGGAGTCTGTAGCCATGCAGAAAGGGTAGTGTTTGATTATTCAGCGTAACTGAAGCTTGACTGGCTTGACAGGAAGACAGCAACATCAAATTAATTAATAAGAAGAAAATTTTTATGAAGCCAAAATAATTAATAAAAATTATGTAAGCATATCAAACGTAAGGAACTGTAAAACAGAACTAGACCAACTCCAAGCAGCCAATCAAAATCATCTGAGTAGAGAATAAATGATGAACAAACAGGAAAAACAAAAAGAAACCCAGCAGTTGGTTTCTAGGTTCAATTTTGGTCAGAGAAGCAGAAACAAAATGGTCTTTGGGGGGCGGGCAGAAGAAGAGGGTTGAAACTGAACACTGCAGCTCCTCGCTGCCTTCAGTTGGGGAAACAGATAACCAGTTCCTGAAATGGGTTTAACTTATCCGGAGATCCAGTTTAACTAATCCTAACAATGAGAAATAGTACTAAGTGGTTCTACGAAGCACGTTCAACTTATTCAGGGATACTTCAAAAGACCCAGTCTAACTCACCATTTTGGACTCAAATCCATTCAAGATGGCTGCACCTGCTAATTCACCTTAGTAAAACACAGAAATTACTAACTTTGTCCATTTTACAGATAAAACCTGGTGTGGTAGTAGCTGAGAATAGTTCCCAAAACATACTAATTTAAATGACATACTGTAAGTACTAAAACAGTCTGCAAGACCTCACTCTATCATGAGATCACACATAGGGTTTGACCAAAGCATCTCAGCTAAAGATGATCTCAATTTAAAACTCTGACATGAAAGGTGGCAGGTGTTTTGCATTTCTTTAAGGCCTTTAAATATTATTTTTTATTTTTATTTTTTTTACCAGTGCATTATGTTTGTTTTATTGATGATGACAAACTCCATACAAACAAGCAGTATGCTGATGTCCCTCATCTCTGAGGGTCTTGAATCTTGAATGATTTTAGTTTTCTGAACAGGGAATGCAAGTAAACCTAGATTGACATATTGTCTACGATAAGTTTACTTATATTTGGAACCGTACTGTGATGTAACTGTATTGTGATGAATATAATTCAAAGTACAATCAAATATGAGAAATTAATTATGTTTTTGCATTAATTCTGTTGATTTTGTTTTGACTGTCTTGGCTGTAATTACCAGTCATGCAGTTATTTAGTTTAAGTACTTTGAGCCACAAAAAAGTCCATTAGTTCTTTTTTTCAAGCCTAATAACCTGCATATTGGGAATGTTTACTAGTCCAAATGTGATTACTGTGATTACAGTAATAGAACTCCGAAAGCTTGACACTGAAAGGGTGTTCTGCCTTTATGTAGCTTTGTATTCAAAAGGGTCATATTTTAAAAATTACTTACCACAGTACAAAACAACTTAAATTTTTTAACATTTTCTGGAAATTTTTGCTTATTTTTTAAAAAGTGGAAAATATCTGATTAAAGAACATCCAGAGTGGTGTAGTCTGGGCTTGAAAATGATCAGAGATAAACCTGAATTTACGCTCTGAAACGCAGACACTTGTTCCTTGCTAATTGGCCCAACTGTTCCACTCAGGTGTTCAGTTTGAACATCTTACTTCCTGGTTCAGTGCTGCCAGGGGTCACATGATGCTGTGAGGTTATTGCATTTATGCCTCATGCTTATTTCCATGACAACCAGCATACCACTCTGGTCATGGAGGGCGATGTCCTGCTGGGGGCGGGACTTAACTCATCCAGAGGTGATTTAGGAAGGGTTAAAGGAGTCAAAGACACTCCACCCCCAGAGAGATCCAAAGTTCTGGTTCCAGATGTACTGATGACACCAATCAGTGGCTCAGGAGGAGAGGTTGGAGTCTTTGCCTCATGTATGGTGATCAGTGGTCTTTCTGTGATGACATCATCAGTGGCAGACAGCGGGATAAATCTGATTCGCTGACCCGCCTTAATGCTTGCTGTAGTCATGGTAACATTGTCCCGAGCTGTCATTGTCGCCATAGTAACAGTGTCCCCAGTCATCAGTGAGAGGACTTCGCCAGAAGTTGTGTCATAGCTCCGCCCCACTGTGTAGCTCTTCTGTCTGATTGGCTGAGGAAAAGGAGTTTGATTTTTAATAAGCTCACCTTCCTGGAGTGCACGGATGGGCAACATGAGACACACAGAAGCCAATCAGGCGCATTCACTGAGTGTGTTCTCCTGGAGTTCTACTGTGCATTAGAGTTCTACAGAGGTTCTGATAAAGTTCTGCTGGAGTGGTTCAGAGGTATTAAAAACAGTTTCATTTTCATCTCAAAGAACAGTATTCATTACTGGCAGCAGCAGGAAGTAACTGATAAATGGGGGAAATAAGTATTTGAACCCCTACAACCCAGCTAGATTTCTGTCTCACACAGATTGGTTATGTTCTCATATGAAACACAAATTAAAACCAACCAACCAAACATTCCTGAGCTCAGCTTATTATATGTATGAATGCCTCCTGTCTACAGAATCAGTTTCTTCCATTCCAACCTCTCCACCACCATGGGCCAGATCAAAGATCTGTCAGAAGACATCAGGAATCATATCATAAAGCTGCACAAGGCTGAAAATGAACTTCAAGACCATCAACAAAAAGCTTGATGAGAAAGTGTCTGCTGTTGGACCTTCTTCATGGGGTGAGGATGATGATAAGAAAGGTGAGGGGTCAGCCAACAGCTACACAAGAAGAAGAGTTGATGATCTGAAGGCAGCTGAGACCACAGTCACCACGAGCACTATTGGTAACACACTATGCTGAAATGGACTCAAGGTCCCCCTGCTAAAGAAAGTCCAGGTAAATATCTGTCTTCAAGAGGTCCCCCTGCTGAAAAATATCCAGGTACAGACATGTCTCAAAAGGTCTCCCTGCTAAAGAAGGTCCAGCTACAGAACCATCTTCAGAAGGTCTTAACAAGCTGCAGACGTAAAAGGAAGACCTCACTAACCCCAACATAAAGTGCATTACAGTGATCAAGTCTGGTTGTAATGAAGGCATGAACTACTTTCTCAAGGTCTGGTCTGGTTAAGACAGGCTTCAGTTTAACTATCTGCCTCAACTGGAAGAAACTCTTCTTTAAGACAGAGTTGATCTGCTTATCAAACTTAAAATCAGAGTCTAAAAACATCCCCAGGTTAGACACAGACTGTTTAAGATACAACACAAGAGAGCCAGGATTCGCAGGGAGAGATTCCGACATAGAGCAAGGCTGAATAAAATCACTTCAGTTTTATCATCATTAATACTTAGGGTTAGGGTGTTTAAAGAGAAAGAGAAATACTGAGAATGATCCAAAGAACACCATTCCCGTAGTCAAGTATGGAGGCTGAAACAATAGGGTTTGGGCCTGATTTTCTGCTAAAGGTACAGGATGATTTGATCGCATTAAGGTGCCCAGGATGAGACCATATACTGTAAAACCTTAAACAATTATAAACAATTACCTTTTTTCTTCAGCCAGAACACTTAAGATGGGTCATAAATGAGTCTTCTGGCAGGACAACGACCCCAAAAAAAAAATCCTACCAAGACAACAAAGGAGTGGCTAAAGAAGAAGAACGTTACAGTCATGGAGTGACCAAGCCAGTCTCTAGACCACAGCCCTATAGAGAATATGTGGAGTTAAAGTTTTGAGTTTCCAAGCAGCAGCCAAGAAACCTAATGAATTTAGAGAGTTTCTGTAAAGAGGAGTGGCACAAAATCCTTCTTGAGATGTTCAAAACTGCTAAACAACTACAAGAAATCCTTTACCAACAAATATTTCTGCATCAAGGACTAAGTCAAGGTTTGTTAGAGGATCAGATACTTATTCCCTTCAATGACATGCCAATCAATCTGTAACTCTTTTTGTAATGAGGTTTTTCTAGATTTTTAAATGATTTTCTCTCTCCATTAAAATGAAACCATCATAAAAATAGAGACTATTCATTTCCTTTTTAGTTGAAAAAACTTACAAAATCAGGAGGATATCAAAACATGATTTCCCTTCTGTATCTGCAGTGGCTCAAGATGACAAGACTGAGATACCTGCAGATACACCTGAACACACCTGTGTATGGGTGTCAGTAGCATGTGTCTGATCCAGGGCTAACTCACCTCCTCTGGCTCCAGAGGTTCGATCATCGGGGAGTCATCAGCTCGAAGCAGGGGTGAGGAGGCCAGACGTTTGTCCCACTCACTCATTCCTTCTCCTTCTGCCGGTCCTCCCTCCAAGAAAGAGCGTCTAAGTGCACTGATGCTACTCTGTGGGTTCGGAACTTCCTCAGGACTCCCTAATGTCTCCTGAAGACAACAGTGAGACAGTTGACGGTAAAACATTTTATCAGTAACTAAAGTTTGGTTTCATACTGAAAATTGAAAAGCAACAACTGTGCATTAATCAGAAGATAAAATGTGTATTTAGTGGAAATAGCACTCTACTTAAAGAAGAAGTCAGGTTTACCTGGGTTTTCAGATCTTCGTCCTGATCAGACTGTCAGACAGACAGACAGACAGAGAGACAGACAGGCAGGTTAAACTTTGTCCACAGAAGAAATATTACCTGTGTGATGAGAAGACAGGTGTAATAAAGGGATCGGTATAATGAGAGGACAAGTGTGATGAACAGACAGATATACTGAGGACAGGTATAGTTAGAGGACAGGTACGATAACATGTCAGGTATGCTGAGGACAAGTATAATGAGAGGACAGGTACGATGAAAGGACAAGTGTGATGAAAAGACAGGTTTGTACCTCTGTTGCTGTCAGGTCTCCATCTACAGCAGTGTCAGTCAGTTCGGTCTGAAAAAGCAAAACAGAAAAGGTTTTAGTTTAACGTCTCACAGTGAAGACAACATTTTAAAGTGTGAGACAGGTGGAGCACGAGACACATGGGACAGGTGAAGCAGTTACCTTTGTGTCTTGTTTCTGAGGAGTCAGAGGACTCTGTAGAGAAACCTCAGTTTCTTTGGTCTCCTCCAGCTGCTGCTCTTGTTGTACCTCCTCCAGCACCACCAGCACCTCCTCAGCTAAGATAAGAAAAAAAGTGAGTCGAGTACAGGCTTTGCTCCCTTTGACCGGCTCCATCAGACAGTTTGATTGCTCTGACAGACCGACTCATAACAGCATCAAATAGACGATTTATTATCGCCCACTGTTGTGTTTGTGTTTGTTTGTTAGCAAAATATCTAATGAACCAGTAAACAGATTTTAATCAAACTTTAAAAAAGTAATCACTGGAAGTATTTTTAAATCCGGTTTACTTTTGGAGTCAGCATAATTTAAAATTACGTTTGCTAAGCCACATAAAAATGTCTATAAAAGTAATTTCTTTAAGTATTCAGCTTAAACTTGGTGGTAATAACTGAACCCGATTCCCAACAAACACTGAGTGCTCATTGACTACATGAGAGCTCTGAATAAACTTTTGGCCCTTAGTATAATTTTATCATCATTAAACTGTGTCAGGTTGTGTAAGTATGAGTTTTGAGTTGAGTGCATTTCCTGTGGTATTTTTTCCTGGATTGTTTGATTCTTGGATGCATCTTCAACACAGCCATTTGGATTTGGATTCAATTTTTATCAAATCCATTCAGAAAAGTTTTTGTGACCCAAGGATTTTTTAAACTAATGAAATAAAATGTGAAGTTTGAGGCAACAGCATGCGGTACAGATGGATTTTCATCAGCTCTCCTTTAATTGGTGGTTTCTTACCTGTCTCCTGCCTCTTCTCCTCCATTCTCCTCTCAGGAGATACGGTGATAACGAGGTCACTGACAGCGATGGCTTTAGATGCTCCATACAGCCCTGAGCCCATATCTGCACACACACACACACACACACAGCTGTCATGTCACTGGCATGATGTTATCATATTCAGACAGGAAATACAGCAGCCAAGAAAGTTACCATAGCAACTATTGTGATGCTCATAAGCAGCAAAGCATCATAACAGCTCATTGCCAAGGCAATGAAACATTTAGCCAATCAGAGCTCAGGGCACATGCAGCGCATCCTGGGCTAACCAACCAGCAGTGAGGAGTGTCACCAAGCTCCGCCCCATTAGTATCCTACAGTTTGTTAGCAGTATTAAGTTAACCAGTTGGGATGATGAGTCATTTAGGTTTATGTTGAAGATTTAGATGAAAACATCTGTTTCAGAGAGAAACCTGCAGCTCAGATGTTTTAAAAAAGTAAAATCTAAAACTAAAAACTTTTTGCAGAAATATTGAACATCAAAGTATGGAGCTGACCATGATGAAAAATAGAAGAAAAGCATGATGGGTAATATAGAAGCCAGTGACCTAAAATCTGCTGAGTTACTCATTGCCATGGTGATTCCCGCCATTTGTAAGAAGCAAAACCAGAGGAGCAGCACACAGCGGCGCTTTAGGCAGAGAGTGAAGTTTAGATGAAATGAGACAGAGCTACCACCTGGAAAAAAAAAGCCTCAAGAAAAAGAAGTTGCTTGAAAATAATCTTGAACTATAAGTAAAAGAAGGCTCTGATACTCACATATTTTTATTTTTTTGTGTGTGTCTACAGTATTTTATGTAGGAGACAAGTTAAAAAGGGCCTTCACTTCCATTTCTAGAGAAAAAAATCTGAATTCAGATACAATGGAAGTCAAAGAAGAGTAGGTCTCTGATCTTGACTGATCAGTCAACCTCAGGGTTCTGATGGTGACATGCGGCTGTCAAAGTTCAGAAGTGTACAAAGGTGCATCACCATGCAGAGCTTTAAAGAGTCCAGACCAGAACGCAGCACCTGGAGGACCTGGGCCGAAGCTTAGCAGCTGTGTTTAGAATGAGCTTCAGACAAGCCAAAGGTAGGTAAAAACAGAATTACAGTAGTCAATGTGGGATAAAATAAAAGCATGAATAACCATTCCTATCTCCACATAGCTCAGTTTACAGATATTTCTTAGCTGAAAATAAAAACAAAACAACAACAAATACATGGGTGAAAATTCTCATTCATCTGGAAAAGGTTCTTAGATAACCAGGATTTAATACATTTCAAACAACTTTGTAGGATAGATACTTTGGACACGTTGTTAGCTTTAAAAGTAATAATAAGCTGAATGTTCTCTGATCTTGATCATGGTGGAAATTTGATGAATTGTTGCATGAGTTTTCCCAAAGCTGCAGGAGGACCATCGAGACAAAAAATCATGACAAAAACAGAAAAATAAAGAGTGAATAGTAATAAGGAGGCTTCCATGTTGGTGGTCAGTCTGAGGATACACTTTGGACAGAAGAAATTTTCACACATTGTTGTCATTATTCAAATTTAACAAAAGGCAGCAGCTTCTCCACACTGGAAATGACAAAATACCCAGTATGTGACATCATCTAAAATACTGTTGCAAGAATTTGGAACTTTAATATCACCACCCTCATCTCCCTCCTGATTGGGATTGTATCGAATGTGACCTGTCCCATGAAAGAAAACACGACACTGGATGTGTTAATGCTATTGTGAAGGAAGCTTACAGTGCATGTGCTTTGCCTCCTCTTGGCAGTTCAGATCAGTCTGGTCTTTCCATAAAGTTAAAAATAGAGAGAGCACACTCCCACTCATTGTCTAATCAGAATTTGTGATGTCATGGAGAATTCAAAATGGCCGCCAAAATGGAAGTAATGTCAACAAACACATGTGCGTCAATGAGAAGACATGCTGTCTTTGAAATGATGTAGGTCTCCAGCTCTAAAATTCAACCCCTGGTGTAAAATCCTGTCAGCTCCATGAAATGAACCCAATAAAAGCAGAACGTCTGCAGGAAGCTGAAGTTAGGAGAATGTGGATTGGACAGATGGATTGTCAACATCCAGGCCTGGAACATCCTGTCTTTAGAAAATAGAGGAACAATACTCGTGTAAAAGTAAAACATGCTTGAGAATTAAAAACAACACAATAAGATGCTGTAGGATCCAGACTGGAAGGAGCTGAAGCTTCAGGGAAATCAGGATATGTGCACTTCAATTCTAGATCTGAGTTTGGCAAATGCAGCGAATACTAGTGCCAGATATCTATTTACATTTTGTATAAATAAGACTTTTCATTGTTTAAACCATTAAAAAAATAACTGCATAACTTTGCACTTAAATTTTTCACATTTTTAGGTGTAAAATATGTCCTATGAACTTAAGAGCAACAGTCATGTTTATTTTACAGTAATTCTACCAACTGTTTGTCATATGGCTTTGTGTAATTTTCTAAAAAGCAAAGCCAGAAACTGTCAGTGGGAACAAAGATTTTCTGTGTGTCAATATATTCTGAAGGTAGTATTTCTTGATAATTTTTTTGCAAAACTGACTGGAACGTTCTGCTGGGGCCTCAGGATAACAGCATGAGAGCTGACAACAGCCGAGCGGACACTATCACAGACTACATCTTCTGCTCGTTCCCAGTAATAAACCCTGGATTACTAGTTACATCAAGAAGCTTTTCAACCAGAAAAAAACAAGCATTTAGGGAGAGGGACTTTTTAAAGGCTTCTGCCATGGGTTAGGGGTCAGAGGTCAAGTTTCTGAAAATGACAGATGAGTAAATCAGAGTCAGACTAGTCTAGTTTGTGTTAAGATAAGGTTTGTTGGATTGGATTTGAGAGTGCACAGGCTTGATAAAACCTCATGCACTCTCACATCATGACCGTAACCTCCAGAAAAAGAAGCCATGCCAAAAATATGCAGCAGTCTTTGACTCTTCCCGGTCTACCATGGTCTACATCTGATTCGAACCGGATGAAGGAAGGACTAACAGTAGCAGACGGCATGAGGTGGAAATGGAGACTGATGAATGATGCAGAAAATGTTTGAGATAATCGTGAAGGATTTAAGGAATAATTTTACTTTCAGTTTATTGCAGAGTTAAATTTTGTTAACAGTTTTACAGACCACCTCTGACTATGACCTCAGGCACCCGTGTTGATGATAGTATACATGTCTGACTGCATCAACACCAACAGATAATCAGAAGTAGGTCTGAAAAAAGCAAAGCCAGTCAGAACACAGCATTTCCAACCAAGCTAAAAGAAGCTCCAACCAAACAGTGCAGCAGTGCTCTGCTGCCTGCAGGCTAGAACTACCTGAGTGGGCACCACCGTTGCCTTTAGGGAACGCAGTGATGGCTGGAGAGCCAATCAGAGAAGAGGTGGGTGTGGCCCTGGAGGCTGAGAACCAATCAAAAATGGGTAATCAACATTCGTCATAATGAACTGACCAGTCATAGACTCCTTCACAATTGAAACTAGGCTACAAGTACTTGTATGAGAAAGAATTGGACTATAAACCTGTTGCAGATAGCTTTTATTGTACATTGTACATCTAGAACCAAAACTACCACAGGGTCCGAACTGTTCAAAGTGAGACTACAGCTGGGATTAGAGCTAAAACCAGAAGGATCAGTGCTTGAACCAATATGTCTAAGGAAATTAGTGACACTAATGTTAGCACTCCTGAATCCAGGACGGGTGTCATCAGAATCAGTACCTCCATCCAGGCTGCGGCTGAGCAAATTCCTCTTACTGATGCATCGTGGGAAGTTTGGTGCAGGTCTGGAAATCTGAGCGCTGGCTCTACGACTCTGAATCTGAGTCCGTCCACTGTATCGAAACTTTGAACCAAGAGACAGAAACTTTTTTGGTGGTTCCTCTGGAGACACTAGCCTGCGAGACAGAGTGGTCAAATGTCTCCTGGTCACATAGTTCAGACATTTCCTGGTCACATGATTCAAAATGTTCAGACACAAACAGTGACTGACCTGAAGAAGGAGTGATGCTCCACACAGACCTTCCACAGCCGCTTTGCTGCTCTATGGTTCAGCAACTTAAACCCAATGATGGACTCAAACTGGTCAAACTGGGACAGAAAAACATGTGACTTTAAATGTGTCATATCAGAACATTATGAAATGCTCAGCAGTTAAAATATAACTGAGATGGGTTTTTTCTATCAAACAGCTGGATAAACATTTTCTCACAATTATGACTGCAGATGTTTTTGGATCATTGTGTTGTCTCTTCCTTTGTGGTGAAGAGGTGTAAGTTCTCACCTCTCCCGGTCGGATTTTAATGTAAAAATTGTTCCTTTTGTAAGAAATCTTGACAATCTTTGGCCACGAGAATCTGTTGATCCTCAGTCTGTCTCTGTACACGAGGAGGCCACTACTGCACACACCCAGCATGATGGCCACGCCTTCTGAGTCCTGCATATACACACAGACACATCACAGGTTCATGAATGACTAACAACTGCTTTAATCAAACCAACATGTCAGTCTAAATGTAGGTCACCTTAGCTCACCGCTACCGCCTGAGATATAATCACATTCAGATGAAGAACTGATGAAGACCACGGGCAACAGTTGTTATATGTACAGTCTCTCCTATCTGACCTGCTGAAGCTTGGAATGCCTTCAGAGTGCTTACAGTCTCTCTCCCTGTCCTTCACGGTCTCTCGGTTTGTGAGGACAGCCTGGTCTTGGTAGATTTACACATCCCATATACCTTCCATCTCCTGATGATGGGTTTAACAAAACTCCTGGGAATGTTTAGGGCCTTGAAAAATCCTTTTGTATCAATCCTGACTTTTGTAATTTTCAATAATCTTTTTTCTGAGTTGAATTAGGACAGTGTTCTTCTTCTTTACCTTTATTTCACCAGAAAAAACCCCACTGAGATTAAAAATCTCTTTTACAAGAGAACCCTGGCCAAGACTGTCAGCAGCACACAGAGGTTACAAAACATTCACAACATAAACAAAAAAGTTAACATCAAAATAGATAAAATAATGATATGCTTCCTCAGTTAAAGCATTTTACAGACAGATGATTCCTTCTCAAGGTCAGTAAGAACACCCTTAAAAGCATTTAGTGACCAAAAGTAAAAAATATGTCTTTTAATAGGGGTGAATATTTATGCAACTACTTATTTCACAATGATTTTTGTTTAATTTGAATTACTCTGTAGAAATGTAGTTTCAGTTTGACACTGAAGGTCATCTTTTTAAATATTTTTTCTAAAGAAGGCCAATTTATGACTGATTCATGAAAGCAATAAAAGCAGAAAACACCTAAGAGGGTGAATACGTTTACAAGGCACTGTACCACCTGAAGAAAGAGCTACCGCCTGGGGACGGAGCTACCGCCTGGAGACGGAGCTACCGCCTGGAGACGGAGGTATCGCCTGAGGACGGAGGTATCGCCTGAGGACGGAGCTACCGCCTGAGGACGGAGCTACCGCCTGAGGACGGAGCTACCGCCTGGGGACGGAGCTACCGCCTGGGGACGGAGCTACCGCCTG
>NC_051450.1:23655917-23658099 GCF_001649575.2 Kryptolebias marmoratus | reverse complement strand
CCGCCTGAGGACAGAGCTACCGCCTGGGGAAGGAGCTACCGCCTGGGGACAGAGCTACCGCCTGAGGACAGAGCTATCACCTGAGGACGGAGCTATCGCCTGGGGACGTAGCTACCGCCTGGGGACGGAGCTACCACCTGGTGACAGAGCTAACGCCTGAGGACGGAGCTATCGCCTGAGGACGGAGCTATCGCCTGAGGACAGAGCAGAGGGTTTGGGGTAACGATTGAAGAATAGATTTCATTAACAACAAGAAACACATTAAACGGGACCACATGACGACATGCACACACAAGGAAACAAGCTTACCTCTGACTTAGCAGCAGACAAGCAATCAAAACGGCTTCCTACCATCTACTCCATACAGACAGACAGACAAACACACAGACAGATGGACAAGAGAGAGAAAAAGAGCTCATCTAAATGTAGCATGTCAAAGAGAATGCTAACAGTCTGAACAGGTCTACCTTAAAGACAGTCGCTGTGGGCTGCTAAAGATGTTTGTATCATAGTAACCCAAAGCCATTCCTGCAGCATCTAATCAACTGTTCTGTCACTAACCTGCCACTTTGGATCCTGAGTCAAATCTGTTTTCAGCTAATATTACCCCTTCTATTTCAGGTAAATTTATCCAAATCTCCTCTCCATGTTAAGCACAAACTGTTCCAGAACCATCAGTACTAGAGTTTGGGGGAAACGAATCAGAACCAATCAGTAGGTGTTTAAATTTTCGTGGGACTGATGTTGAGATGTTGGAACTCATTGAAAACTCAGTTGCCTGTAGATGGATGGATTGGGAGGTGTTAGTTAGAAAACCCAATATGACCCAGTCAGACAGCAGATCTGGATTGTTGAAACCTCTCGCACAGTGATTGCTGGAGACCCGCAAACCCGCTACCCACGACCCAGAAAGGAGAAGAGGGTAAAGAAAATGGATGGATTGTTGAAAGCCCTGTCAATAAATTAGAAAAAAAATGTCAGAATAATTTTATTCACCAGGACTTCTGGTTGTAATATTAGTTCTGATTGTTGTTAGTGTAGTTGCTGCATCCACTGAAACACGAGAATCTGAACTTTAGTGTTGGGACAGACTGAAGCAACAACAGTCATGATGGAAAAATCATTTCTGTGTTGCCATAACACAAATACGAGTTATTGATTGTGACAGGAAATGGGTCATGTATTAATGATTTATGGGATAGTTAGGACAGAAAATGAAACTGCAGCAGCATAGAGACCATCATTTCTCCAGTATAAGTCAAAATTTGGTTCAGAATGAGATGAATTGTTTCTGTGGAGGCTGGACTGAGTTTTCTTGTGATTTACACTCGTGTCCCAGTTACTGAGACATGTTTTTGATTGACTGAAGGGTCCTCTGCAGTGTGGAAATGGACCAATCAGCCTGCATGTTTATGAGAAACAACAGCTGAGATTCTGAGTTTCTAAGAGCCACAGAATCCAGCATGTTTGAACTGATGTGACTGGTAAAAAAATAAACCAGAATTTATCAAAACATTTCAGGTCAAAGAAGAAAAGACAAAATCATAACATCATCCTGACTCTGTCCACAGAGAGGACACAGAACCCTGACCCTGTCTGCATATAGGACACAGAACCATGACCCTGTCTGCATAAAGGACACAGAACCCTGACCACACAGAGAGGACACAGAACCCTGACCCTGTCCACAGACAGGACAGAACCCTGACTGCATATAGGACACAGAACCATGACCCTGACTGCATATAGGACACAGAACCATGACCCTGTCTGCATAGAGGACACAGAACCCTGACCCTGTCCACAGACAGGACAGAACCCTGACTGCATATAGGACACAGAACCATGACCCTGTCTGCATAGAGGACACAGAACCCTGACCCTGTCCACAGACAGGACAGAACCCTGACCTTGTCTGCATATAGGACACAGAACCATGACCCTGTCTGCATATAGGACACAGAACCATGACCCTAACTGCATAGAGGACACAGAACCCCGACCCAGTCCCCACAGAGGACACAGAACCCCGACCCTGTCCACAGACAGGACACACAACCCTGACCCTGTCCACAGAGAGGACACAGAACCCTGACCCTGTCTGCATATAGGACACAGAACCATGACCCTGTCCACAGACAGGACAGAACCCAGACCCTGTCTGCATATAGGACACAGAACC
>NC_051450.1:23649542-23655108 GCF_001649575.2 Kryptolebias marmoratus | reverse complement strand
GAAGAGGGTAAAGAAAATGGATGGATTGTTGAAAGCCCTGTCAATAAATTAGAAAAAAAATGTCAGAATAATTTTATTCACCAGGACTTCTGGTTGTAATATTAGTTCTGATTGTTGTTAGTGTAGTTGCTGCATCCACTGAAACACGAGAATCTGAACTTTAGTGTTGGGACAGACTGAAGCAACAACAGTCATGATGGAAAAATCATTTCTGTGTTGCCATAACACAAATACGAGTTATTGATTGTGACAGGAAATGGGTCATGTATTAATGATTTATGGGATAGTTAGGACAGAAAATGAAACTGCAGCAGCATAGAGACCATCATTTCTCCAGTATAAGTCAAAATTTGGTTCAGAATGAGATGAATTGTTTCTGTGGAGGCTGGACTGAGTTTTCTTGTGATTTACACTCGTGTCCCAGTTACTGAGACATGTTTTTGATTGACTGAAGGGTCCTCTGCAGTGTGGAAATGGACCAATCAGCCTGCATGTTTATGAGAAACAACAGCTGAGATTCTGAGTTTCTAAGAGCCACAGAATCCAGCATGTTTGAACTGATGTGACTGGTAAAAAAATAAACCAGAATTTATCAAAACATTTCAGGTCAAAGAAGAAAAGACAAAATCATAACATCATCCTGACTCTGTCCACAGAGAGGACACAGAACCCTGACCCTGTCTGCATATAGGACACAGAACCATGACCCTGTCTGCATAAAGGACACAGAACCCTGACCACACAGAGAGGACACAGAACCCTGACCCTGTCCACAGACAGGACAGAACCCTGACTGCATATAGGACACAGAACCATGACCCTGACTGCATATAGGACACAGAACCATGACCCTGTCTGCATAGAGGACACAGAACCCTGACCCTGTCCACAGACAGGACAGAACCCTGACTGCATATAGGACACAGAACCATGACCCTGTCTGCATAGAGGACACAGAACCCTGACCCTGTCCACAGACAGGACAGAACCCTGACCTTGTCTGCATATAGGACACAGAACCATGACCCTGTCTGCATATAGGACACAGAACCATGACCCTAACTGCATAGAGGACACAGAACCCCGACCCAGTCCCCACAGAGGACACAGAACCCCGACCCTGTCCACAGACAGGACACACAACCCTGACCCTGTCCACAGAGAGGACACAGAACCCTGACCCTGTCTGCATATAGGACACAGAACCATGACCCTGTCCACAGACAGGACAGAACCCAGACCCTGTCTGCATATAGGACACAGAACCATGACCCTGTCCACAGACAGGACAGAACCCTGACCCTGTCTGCATATAGGACACAGAACCCTGACCGTGTCTGCATATAGGAAACAGAACCCCGGCCCTGTCCACAGAGAGGACAGAACCCTGTCCACAGAGAGAACACAGAACCATGACCCAGTCTGCAAAGAGGACACAGAACCCCGACCCAGTCCCAACAGAGAGAACACAGAACCCTGATCCTGTCTGCATAGAGGACACAGAACCCCGACCCAGTCCCCACAGAGGACACAGAACCCCGACCCTGTCTGCATAGAGGACACAGAACCCCAACCCAGTCCCCACAGAGGACACAGAACCCCGACCCAGTCCCCACAGAGGACACAGAACCCTGACCCTGTCCACAGACAGGACACAGAACCCCGACCCAGTCCCCACAGAGAGGACACAGAACCCTACCCACACAAAATTATAATATTTTTTTTAATTATAAGAGCGTGATTGAGTGAGAGACAAAGCTTTATATTTGTAGACACAGAAAGACAACTCAAAATCTGTTGGTCAATTAAAGGTTCCTTTAATTGCTGAAGTGTAAACTATTAAAATTATTTTGAATTAAGTCACAGGAGACATTCCTTAAAAATAAAACAGGAGAGACTACATATTTACATTCACTGATTTCTGAACAACCTTTATATGTTGTGCTGTAGCTGGCTTACAGAATTTAAAGAGAACATCTCATCTTTACCTTTGCATGGTGGAGGTCCACGCCATACATGGAGAGCTTTTTTACATTTTCCAAGAAGTGCATCTCTGCTTCAGCTGGACTCATTCCTCTAAACACAAACACATTAAAATTGCAGAAACTCACTAGACACCCAGGAAAGTTCTAGTAAACACACCAAGCTCACAGTAAACACGTCAAGTAAATTGTGATCCTGTAAAGTTTACGATAAACACAATGCACATAGTAAACTCATGAAGCTAGAGCTCACGTCAAACAAACAAAAATTGCAGTGAAACACAAAACATACAATAAAAGCAAGAGGCACTCTGTAAATACAGGAAGCTCCCAATTAACATGAAAATGACAACCTGTACGTTTTGTGCAACTCCATGATCTTAGCCTCCATCTCTTTAGTTTGATTTGGAGCAAAACACAACTCGCTGACGTAGTCTGGTCCACAATCCTCTGAAACAGACAGACAGACCGGAGGTCAGAAGGGAGTTAGGGTAGGTCATGGGAATTTCAGCAGTCCATCAGGAGTACCTTATTGATCTTTTGGGGTACTTCGGGTGTATATTAGGTGTATTTCAGTACCTGGATCGTAGTCTCCGAGCTCTGATTGAACTGTGTAGGAACCGAGGACAGTGTGAGTTGCAAACGAACAAGGAAGACGACCGGAAATTATATCCTGTCTGAGCTGAAGACAAAGGAAGTACCTGCAGAGAGCCAGACAGGAAAACATCACCTGTCTAGCCTGGTGAAAGAAGTCTGAGGTTTGATTGACAGGTGTGTAACCCTACCTGGTTATATCCTCAGACAGCTGGGCGGGGTCAGGAGGGTAAAACTTCACATTAAACGAGAAGTTCCAGGAAACACCTAAAGCATAGATAACCAAGAATCAGTTCATGCAGATCGGCACAATGAACTCACCTTGTGATCAATAACCACCAAAACTAATCAATCAGGATCAAACTGACCTCTGACCTGCTTCTTAATCTCCTTCGCTGGATCTAACCAGTTCTACAACGCAAAGACCAAGGTCAGAGATATAAATAGGTGGTACGAAAGACAGGTAATCAGACAGACAGGTACCTTGTTGTTGTCGACATCCCTGAAGGTCAATGCAAAGTAGTCTTTTTCCAGCAGATTGATGTGTTCACAAACTTTCTCAAAGAGTTGCAGACCACGAGCTCGTTTCTGATTATGACCACAAAAAAATGGTTTTGAGTTCTACAATTTATATATATGCTAATTTATCTACTGTCTAATGTTTCTACTGACCGAGGTTCTAGGGGCTCTTTCTTTTGACTCTTTATAGTAATTCTATTGCTTCTCCTGACTAATGTTTTTATTGGTACCATTTCTACTGACTCAGACCTGCATAATGACCGTAGTCCACACGTGTCAAACTCCATTCCTCGGGGGCCACTTCCCTGCATGTTTTTGATTGATTGATTGATTGATTTATATAGCGCTTAACAACAACCAACTAAGGTGACAAAAGCACTTTACAATAAAAGTTACATCACAAAAGAAATATACAAGTGCAACAACAGAGTAAGGAAAAGTAAAGAAAATGCCATTCCACTACATGGTAGTAAAAGCCTGTCCAAAAAGACAAGTCATGAGCTTAGACTTAAAAATTCTGTGATCAGAGGTTAAACAGTGGTCCTTGAGACCTGGAGTTTGACACCTCTGATTTAGTCATTCATCATCAGTCTTCATATTAGCATAATTTAGTAACACCAGCTTCCTAATGGTCATCTCTGTCTGTCTGCATGCCTCACCTCCATGGTGCAGGTAAACAGTGACCCGTCCAGCAGCGTAACTCTGGTCTGCATTGTCCTGAAGCTCAAAGTGTTTTTGGCCGGAGAGCGGGCGGTGCGACTACCAGATGACAGATGGCTGGATGAGTCCTCAGCCAGTGAGCTTTGAACTTGGCTTTGGGGAACATCCCTCTCCCCTCCCTCAGGACACAGGAAGTGATGTCAAATTTCACAGCAGCATTTAGCTCATGAAGTAAATTGATCATTTTTCTGAGTTTTCACCTGTTTTGGTGTTGAGTGGGCGGCGGCTTCAGGAAAAGACTCCACCTCTTTGGGTTGGACTTCACCTGGCTCTGTTGTCATAATGATACACCTGAGAAACAGTGATGTCAAAGTTTAACGTAACATTTACCTAAGAGGTTAGTGATGTCAGAGTTGAAGACTGAATGAACAGTCTATTAAAACAGTTCTTTGAATTATTTTGAATTAAAACTGGCAGTGCACCAGTTGCAGCCCAGATCACGGAGCAGCTTGCCAGGTGGGCGTGGTTTGCACTCCACTTAAAATGTCATCAGCCCGTGATGGTTCGGGTAGAAATGATGACAAATGGGGAAGGGAGGAGCCTCCTCTTAAATAGTGAACAAAATATGGCACAAATCACCTTGGTCCTCATGTATGAGTATGAATAGTGAGTATGCACAAAATAATGTGTATGCCATGTTCCACGCACAAGTCAGGATGTATCAAAACAAACGTTGCGTGAAACTGTGTATAAACAGACTTTGGAGCTGCCATGAGAATGTGTGGACACCATGCAAATTTTTTTTCAGTCGACAGCAATAAACTAAAAAGTACTGAAAATTGCCTAAAAACACAGAAATATGAGTCCATTTGGTTTTCTGTACTCAAGGGACATTTGAACATGTTTTCTGATGAGTTTCAGCGTTTATGGTTTAAAGCCGAACGATGAAACTGAACCACATTTAACCTTTTACAACATAACATATAACACGCCTCAGACAGCTGAGGAGCAGAAAATGCATGTGAATTATCTCTGCCATTCTCACTGAGAAGAAAATGATGTTGGATCAGCAGATTAATTCAGAACAACTGAACGCATGATGTCTGATTTATTATCTGGTTCAGAGTCCCAGGACCATTCTTTTAGACCTCTGAGCTGATCTGGCCCCAGTGTTACATAGGGAAACTAGGAGGAGCCAGTTCAAGTCCTCTCCACACTGAGGTTCAGCCTTTCAGAGGAAGCAGGATGACAGGTCAGGAATTTCTTCGAGCCATGCCACGCCAGCTGTACGGAACGGCCTCATCCATATGATGCCCAGATATATATATTAAAGTCACTGTGGCTGAAACACACCGTCGATGTGCAGCAAATCATTTCTTACCACCAACTATTTAACAAATAAGCCTCTAAGTTGTACCAAGCCCCCGAGTGCCTCTGTGTTTACAGTAATGATGTTATTAAAGTTGGAAATGCCTCAGCCTCAGATCTGTACCCCTGGTTCTCTTCATTCATTTACAATAATAATGAGTAAGTGGATGAAAGGTGATGGACAGGTGTTCTTCACTTCACTTTATTTCTGACCATTTAACCTTTCTCTTCCTTCTGCTCTGACAACCACAGCTTCACACATGGCACGGTGCAAACGCCAGAAGACAGTGGACCAAATAGGTTTTTATGCTCCACCACTTTATTAGGTAAAGTCTCTGACTCACATTAGATGTAATTCCTCTTTTTCCTGCATCTCAACATCATTTTGGTTCACGCAGGACATATGTGCATCTATTTGCATATTTAAATGGGGGTGGGGTGGG
>NC_051450.1:23648159-23649510 GCF_001649575.2 Kryptolebias marmoratus | reverse complement strand
GGGGTGGGGGTGGGGTCAGGGGAGGAGTCTCATGTATGCTCAGTTCCCCAAAAATTGGGATAGGCTATATGAAGGAAAAGCGCACAGAAACACGCATGTGCATGGTTTGATACATCTGACTATTTTTGAGAGCATGCACTTTTCAAATTTTGTTGGTATGCCAACTTTCAGCATGAAAGCTGTGCAATCTTTGATACTGATCTTTGAAACCCCTGCTGTTTCAAAGAAAGACTGTAATTTATCAGTCAGTTAATTTGATGACTTTATTCTTCAAATTTGGATCCTGGCAGTGAAGCAACTTTGTTTTGGTTACATCGATCTTGTAGTTTAGCTGGTTCAGCTGCTGAATCTGAGCCCCCCGGCTGAAAGGCCACTTAAAATGTAGTCCAAACTACGCCCACCAGGATAGCTGCTTAGTGACACGTCCTGCGAATGATAATAAAAATAAAAAATAACTATCATCATCGTCAAGTCGTTTTTTTAATTTACATGAAGAAGACGCAGCATCCAGCTGCTTGTCTCACTCTGATGATGTCATCACAATGAGCACCATGGTTTCCAGCTGCTGACCCCATCCAGCTGTCAGGTGAATGGTTACCATGGTAACGGCACAAAGAGGGATTAGAGATGAGAGACAATCTGATGTAATCTGATTTGGAGGAGGAGGATGAAGAGATTCTGTGTGTGGAGTAATCAGGAGTAAATCTGTATCGTGTTCTAGTTCTGCTGTGGTTCTGTTTGAATTTCAGAATCTGGATTCAAATGTGTTGAATTCAGCTGAAGTTCATCCGAATGAATTACAAAGCAGATGAAACCAGAACCAACAAAGTTGTGTCCAGAGAACCATCAGACCTCTGAGGTTCTGTTTACTGGAAATAAATGTGCCGTTTGAGGACTGTTCTAGTTAGGAACCTGCTGGTTCTGTCTGCTCAGTTTGAAACCTGTCTGACTGAGAGACAACAGGCTGAAACTGATCAGAGGGTTCAGCTCTTGATCGTTCATCCACTGTGTTGTTTTGTTTTTTTGTTTTTTATAGTTGGTGTGGTTTTTTTTCTTGATTGTACTTTAAAACTACAATAAAAATAAAGTTAAAAAAAAGAATTAATTCAAGTTCATAGTTCATCACTGAAAAATTTGAAGCTAAGTTTACAGATGCAAAATGAATTACTTCAGTTTAATTTCTAATTTTGGCGGAGCTAAGAGTGAGTCCTTTCTTCTGGCTGGGTGGAGCTGAGAGTGAGTTCTTTCTCCTGGCTGGGTGGAGCTAAGAGTGAGTCCTGTCTCCTGGCCGGGTGGAGCTAAGAGTGAGTCCTTTCTCCTGGCTGGGTGGAGCTAAGAGTGAGTCCTTTCT
>NC_051450.1:23637537-23646068 GCF_001649575.2 Kryptolebias marmoratus | reverse complement strand
TTTCTCCTGGCCGGATGGAGCTAAGAGTGAGTCCTTTCTACTGGCCGGGTGAAGCTAAGAGTGAGTCCTTTCTCCTGGCTGGGTGGAGCTAAGAGTGAGTCCTTTCTACTGGCCGGGTGGAGCTAAGAGTGAGTTCTTTCTCCTGGCCAGGTGGAGCTGAGAGAACATGTCTTTAGTCATGTCTGGGTGGAGCAAATAAACAAACCTGTTTGTTTCAATGTAAACTCGTTGGGATCACTGGGAGTAATTTTATCTGACTCAACAACCAGCTTAATCTGATATGAAAGATCTTATTGTTCCATATTTTCCTAACAGACCACTTCTCTGTCAGGCTGCATGTTTCCTTGTGGTTCCTAGAGTTTTTAAAAGTAGAACAGAAGGCAGAGCTTTCAGTTCTCAGGCTCCTCTCTTCAGTTTCTGTCTGTGAGGCTGACACCCTGTCTGCTTTAAGGCCAGGCTTTAGTCTTTCCTTCCTGATCAATCCTATAGTTAGGGTTGGCTTGGGTTTTCTGAGCTCTCCCTTAGTTCTGCTGCTGGAGGACTAACTGTCCACATGTCCTCACTCTGCTGCTGTCTTTACTCTGTGTGTGCATGTTGCCCCCTGCAGGATGGAGGATCTGATCAAACCTGCTGTTTTCTTTAGATAAATAACTTTATAACTAATAAATTGGATAGAAAATATTGAATTATAACCTGATCCATTTAATTAATTACATGACTTTAATCTGATCAGAAATCAGCTGATTAGCTGCTGTTTCCTGCAGGGAATTTTTGATGAAGATCACCATCGTCTTCCTCATCTCTACCAGCTGACTCAGCACTCGGCTTCGGCCCGGAGCGCGTGCACAAACATGCAAAACACCGATGAACCAAAAATCACTAATAGATCCCTGATAAATCCCTGATAAATCACAGAATCTTAACGGGATTCTGCAGCTGGGCAGGACCGGAGTGTGCGCGTGTGTGCGGTCCTGCAGCAGGACACAAACACGCGCACAGACCTGCAGATTGACCAGGACCAATGATGCTCTCTCTCTCTCTCTCTCTCTCTCTCTCTCTCTCTCTGATTAATCGATACCGAACCGATCAACTCTCTGATAACTGATTAATCACATCTGAAACCAATGCAGCATTTTTACCTGTCCGCGTGCAGACGCTCGCCCTCTTTCCTCCCGGTAACCGACGGCTGTTCTGCGACTACGTCTTCATTTACGAGAGCGTCCGTGACGTCATAACGCACGGTGCGGAGCAACTTTGAGATTTTAGATTTTTTAAATTGAATTTTTCTAAAAGAACAAAAATATTCAGTTTATTGTTTAAATAAAGAGTAATTTGGATGAAATAAGAACAAATTAATATTTATCATATTTATATTTGTCAGATTAATATCCTAAAGATGTATAATCTTGGACCTCTCCATCTCCCAGCTCGAATCTCCAGACCCTCACTTTTGATGAAGAGCTGGTGACCTCCGTCCTGATTCAGAAGCAGCTGAATATGGTCTTCACCAGACTGTTCCAGCACCTTTCTGAACTGTTCTCGAGCAGTGGAAACAATCCATCATTATTTCAGTCCATAAGAAAAGCCCTGCTGAGGATTATAGACATCTGTGCTTTGTGAATGGATGGAGAGGGCGGAGTGTGATTACCTGTCCGGCATGCTGTTACCTCAGACTTTTAGACACTACTGTTAAAAACCTGGACTCTACACATCAGCATTTTATTTGCAGATTTCTTTTCTCTGCTTTTAACACTGTAAACACTGACAACCTGCTACAGCACCTTTCTGACCTTCAGCTGTTTGAGTCAAGACTTTTTACTGGATAGACCACACCACGTGTCTTTTAATGGCTTTAAATCAAGTAAACCTCTGCATACACCAACACATGGAGCAGTGAAGGAACAGCGGTTTTTAAATATTCTGATCTCTGGTAGCACACATAGTTGACACTGACAGAGGCAGCCAGGAGGAGTCCAAGTCTAAATCCCAGCCTGAGGTGTCTTGTGAGTCTACTGATAACAACAGGACATTAGTCATTTTACCCAAACTTAACTGGAAATCTAAAACTAAACTCAGTTCCATTTCACATCAAAAGTCCTCTCAGGGCACTGTACAAAAGAAAAAACAAGCCCAATTCATAAATTCAATTCAGATCCAGATTCTAATCTAATTTCAGTCAATTCAGTTCCTTTAATAATACAATCCATTCACACACAGTTTATTATGAAACACTAATTAGTAAAGTTGTCTATCTATGGCCCATCCACATGGGAACAGTTTGTGAATACATAAAACATTTTTATTGTTTCATGATGAAGATGAGAACGATGATGACAAAAACTTAAATATTATTTTACCTGCACAGGTGTTACAGCTGCTGCTGCTGATGATGATGATGATGATGAAGAGGTGCTGCTGTCTGTTGTTGTGTTCCTATTTGGGTCTGTTGTTCCTGTTGTTTGGGTGGATTATTGGTGTTACTCACATCAGGCTCCGCCTCCTCAGATCACCCCGCCCTACTTCACAACTGTCAATCACAGAGGGAAGGTTGGGCTACATTAGGGCCAAATGATTTGTTAATTTGAACAAATAAATTTCAATCGAAAAACTAAAACTTGAAGTTGAAGACTTGAGTTTTAGTCCATGACTTCAAAAATTCAAACTAAAAATAAGTGTGCCAATTTTTTTCAGTTTAAATGAAATATTGATTAAATTGTGAAAATATTTTGAATAAATTGTTAATTTTTAGTACCATTCTCCAACAAGGTTTCCTGCAGGGAATTTGGGGAATTGTAGTGTTTCAATGTGAAGGCAGCAAATAAGTTTTTACATTTTGTTTGACAAACAAGCAGACCAGGTAGATTTTCTGGAAGAAGACAGGTTTAGGTGTCTCAATGGGACCTCCACAGGACTGAAGAGACTCTGTATCTGAGCCTCCATCTGGGGAGAGATTTTCTGGAAGAAGACCAGTACCATTGTAGTTAAACCAAAGTTCCGTTAATTACACTTATCTGCTGTCAACTTTTCAATTATTCTGCTGGTTTCCTTAGAAAAACAATTGTTTTGCTTTTATTTGTAATTTCCTGAATTTGATTGAATTGTTTTGTATTTCTGTTGAACTGGACTACAATTTGATCCGAGTTGTAACAGTTAGTTCCCTGTGATGGTTTGTTGTGAATTGGTGCTGTAGAACAATAAGCTGAAATTAAACTCGGGCTCTTTCAGCCCTCAGTTTGGTCTTTAGATCAGGTGTCAGACTGTCACTGCAGAATATTCAGATTCTCCTTCTGACCCACTTTGCTGCATTTGTCTGAAACTGTCTTGAAGAGTCGATGCAGTGGTTAGCCCTGAAACTGGTTCTGTTGGACTGTCTCCAGCTGCTGGTATCAGGGAGTTCATTTCAGTAAACTGATCAATTATCTCTCTTTCTTACTGAGAAACAAGTCATCAGGCTTTAGTTTTGGTCAGATGTAAAGAGAAGTTTGTTTATCTAAAATGTCCAAATCACAAACCAGGAAGCCTCCAGCTGTTTCCTGCTGTCCATGAGCAAATCCTGGTTCTGGTCCAGTTCTGGTTTGTTTATTTACAGCAGGAAGCTGCAGATACAGGCAGTGAACAGCAGGGGGAGACAAACACCTCATGATGAGGACTTACAGAAAGCCTGGTTCTGGTCCAGTTTAGGTCACATTGCAGGCTCCGTTTGAGCAATGACAGACTCCAGGATTCTGATTATGAAGGATCTCACACCTGTTGATCCACTCAGATTAATTGAACTTTAGTTCTTTCTCTGAGTCAGAATGGATGGCCAAGTTCTACCAAACATGGTTCTGCTGAAAGATTTGAGTTTCTGACCTGAAATTATCCCAAAAAGTGACTGAAAGTTTAGCAGATTTTACTGTCTTAAACAGGATTTTCCTTAATATTTGTTTCCTGAAATCAAAACTAAATTATTCTGTTTCCCCCAAGGAGCTTTTTAACCTTGGTTCTGGTTCTTTCAGTCACAATCTGGCCTTTGGTTAGTTTTATTTTCTTGTGGTCAGCCCTGTCTTATGTATTGTGGTTCCTGTGTTTAGTTACTCACTTGTGTTTTAATTCTTTCAGCTTTCTTGTGCTCACTTGTGCCATCATTCACCTCCCCTCAGTTAGTTGTCTGCCTGCCACACCCACTTTACCTGTTCCTCATTACCTGTTAGAATCAGCTGTAGTCTATCTTCCACTTATCTTTAGTCCATCTCCACCTCAGCAGCTCATTACTGGCTTTTAATAAAAGAAGTTTTATTTTCTCAAGCTCTTAGGTCTGTCTGCATTCTGGGTTCAAATCTTCCTACAAACCATGATATCCACAGTAACAGACTCATCTTTCCTTGAGTCTTCAGACTCCGTTTTCTTAAAGTTGGACATGATGATCAGATAAGTAAGCTCCTCAAAATACTCCTTCCATCATTCAACAATATCCTCAGTCCAGTTCTGCAGTTCTGACACAAGAAGATCTGGACCGAGTGTAGACCTGAACTCTGATGAAAACTGGATCAGTAATGGAAGGAGCAGAGAAAAACATCAGATGAACTGAAGGAAAATGTGCTTTATTTTAATTTATTGGTGAATGTTTCAGTTATCAGATGCAACTTTGTGCTGTTTCACTGACGTAAGTTCAGAGGAAGACATTGTGAAGCTACAAGTTTCAACCAAACTGCTCGGAGTTCCTCAGCATCAACTCCTGAGGCAGGAATATCTATGATCAGAGCAGGAACATTTGTAATCAGAGGTGCAGCAGATACATTTGAGTAAAAATGAGAAAGAAATTCAAACCTACAACCATTTAACAGACACTCTGTTCAGGAAACTCAGGGCTCGAGGTATTAGGGTTAGGACTACCCTAACTCTAACCCCTCCACCTTCTTCGCAGCAAATGATTTTGACTTTTAAAGTTCGGAATTATTGATCACAGTTTACTGTCAGACTCCTGAGGGCAAAGAAACACAAAAGCACAGTTTGGACTGGTTTGATCACATTATTCTTTTAAAACAACAGCTGAGTCTCAGGGGCTGACACAGTCTTATCAGTTATCAGATTCTTAGTTATTTCAGAGGATTTAGTTACTCTCAAAAACAGAATAATTCTGTTTGATTTGATACTCCTCTATTAATTTGTTTTTTTAAATCAACCAGCTCAAATGTCTAACAGTTCGATCAGTCAGCTGAGATCCTAAGGAACTGTTTGGTTTGTTCTGGTCAGTTTACCTTCCAGGAGTCTGACACCGCCTCATTTGTGTCTCTGCTTTGTGTGCTCATGACTCTGACTGATATCATGGAGGTGTCATCTGTGGAGCCTTCTGGGGTCAATCACACAATCATATAACATCAGATCTGATTAGTTTGGCTTTGATGAAATCTCATCTCAAACCATCAAATGAACATGTTTTCTCCTGGAAGTGCATCAGTGTGTTTAGGAACATTGATCTTATTGTGTTTCTCCACCACAGAAAGTAGAAACAGGAGAAGTAGTTTTTAAAATACTACAAAAGCTTAAAATCCATCAGGAATTAAATACTGAAAATGTAAAAAGGCAAAAGCTGTTTTACTGACATGTACTGCAGTCATCAAAGATGGAGGCCTTCCACAGGTTCTACAAGCAACAAGAACCTAAAGAATCCAGCCTGAACTGACAGATGTTTGTGATTCCACTTGTTGAGAAAACAATTATTTCTTCCTGACTTGCCTCACTGGGTCGAAGTGGACTGTGTTAGTTCAGATTGTTGGTTAAGATTATTGTTTTATGTTGATTCTTCCTCCCTGGTGTTAAGGAGCAGAAGACACACCTTTTAGCCAGAACTTTACAACCACTGATTTCCTGGTTACCATGGTTATTATAAGTGGGTGGGTCTATCAGGCAGAAGGTGAACTTTCTGTTCCTGGAGTGAAAGTATTGGATCCACGAACCAAGAATCAAAGAATGATATTAAACAGCTGGGTCAGAGCATTTCCACAGATGTAGCTTTGTGGTCTGCAGGAGTCAGAACTTACTAAAAAAAGGAAGAAGAACCAGTGACCAGGTCATAAATACTGAAGGTTGACCAACAACAGAAGAGCTGCTGTAGCTCAAAGTGCTGACTATGTTACTGCCGTCTCTGAGAGAAAGGTGACGGAACCCACAGAGCATCTCTGTTTGTTGGGTTTGAGTCTGGAAAGCTGCAGACGAGTCACGATGGTCATAATGTTCTGGCTGACAGGATGAACCACTGAGACCATCATGTTAATTAGGATTAGTTAGAGACAGCTATTGCTAAGATTAGTTAGAGATAGTTGTAATTAGTTACGGTTACTACAGGTTAGCTATGGTTGGTCTGGGATTGTTTTGGTTTCTAGGATTAGTTATAGCTAAGGGTAGGGCAAGGGATGGTTGTAGTTTGTTAGGAATAGGGTTAGTCAGGGTTAGTTAAGTTAGCTATGGTTAGCTAGACATGGGATTATGGTTAGCTAAGGTCAGTTATGGTTAATTAGGAATAGGTATGCTCCGTTACAGCTAGCTAAGCTGAAGATCTTTTTCTTTGGTGGCTGCAGTGGTTGGTGGTTATAAATGTTTGTTTTAACTCTTGTATTTTAATTCCTTCTCTTTGTAAGTAAACACCTTTGAGTTCCTTGAAAAGTGCTAAATAAATACAATGTATTTTTATTATTATTATAAGGACTAGCTATGAATAGTTCAGGTTAGTCATGTTTAGTTAAGTTTAGTTATGGTGAGGCTCTCCTTTCCTTGGTGGCTGCAGTGCTCTATTAAACCGATCTGCCTTCAGGAAGTAAATTAATAAAACAAATGAAAAGTCTGTGCCGAGCAGCAGGTAGCAGCCGTGTCTCCCTGTGGAGGCGGAGACTCGTTGTGCCATCACTCAGCTGGAAGACTCCTTATTGCTACACTCCATCATCACCTCTAGGCTGATTTGGGGTCACATGATGCTGTGCTTTTGCTCTTCCTCCTTCCTCTGTGACATCATCCTCAGCTTCTCCCTGCTGGAGCTTTTCCTCTGTGATGTCACTTCCTGTGATGAAGACCACTCCAGTGACTCCCCCTCTTTGTGAGTCAGTTTGCTGTAAGTTATGTTAATGGATGCTGTTGGGAGGCTCCGCCTCCTGCAGGGGGGGGCTGGTGTAGAAGAGGAGGAGGAGAGGAGGTAGGAAAGAGAGGAGAGGGAGGAGGAGGACAGGAGGAGCAGTGCCTTGGAGCCTTTGTTTGGGGGGGGAGTAGAAGTGCACAAAGGAGGTGGTCCCGTTTTCTTTCTCTGCTCCTCCTCCTCCTCTTCCCTGCTGCTCCCGGCCCAGAACGAGTGTCTCCTGCGGGGGCCAGGGGGCCGCTGTCGGGACCGGGGTAATGTGAAGGAAGTGAGCGCCTCCTTGTTATGGGAGGACCAGCAGGGACTGAAGGTTTGTGGTAGAGAGTGTCTGTTGGAGGAGGACTGAGGCTGAGCATCTGGCTGCTCCTGGTAGATACTGAAGACCGCTTCACCTCCTCCATCGCTGCACCCCCGGCTGCTGGCAGGTTGCCTTGACAACAGCAGGGAGGTGGGGCCTGTCCGGGGTTTTGAGTCCAGGCTCTGTGAATGGACATAGTTAACAAGCCCATTCAGTGGATTGGCTGAGGGAGGATGGGTGGAACCAAAAGAGGCAGGGCGGGTCTTTCTGACACTGTGGACGTCGATGACAGTGGAGTAGATGTCCCGAAGGTTAATGACTTTTGTCTTCTTGTCACGGTTCTCATGCAGCACAGCGTTGGCGCAGATGAAGAGGAAAATCCCAATTCCCATGATAAGAGGGCCAAAGACTTTCAGCCTATCAGAGTACAGGTACCTGCGAGACACGTCACACGGCCAATCAGAAACTTGAGAACCCACAGACAACACACCTATAGCTGCCTGTCTCTGACTTTGTGGTGAGCCAGAATTAATATCAGTTACCTAATTTCATTTACAAGAATCGCAGCCAGAGCAGTATTTCCTGTTTTAATTTTTTTCTTCAAAATAAAAGCACATAAAATATGCAGGAGGCTGAAAACAAAAGAAATCTAAAATATTACAATCTGAGTCACTTTCAGCTGTCTTTTATGTTTCTACATTGTTTTATGCAAGACATATGACAAGTTAAAAACAGCTGTCACTTCTGGCTTTGAAGAGAAAGCTGAGAGAAAGTTCAATGGAAGTTAATGAGAGATCAGATGGATACATTCTGCACTTCCTATAGAAGTGAGAGACACACTGAGTGAAAGAAAACAAAAATACCTATGTTTTGGAGTAAATATTGTGGAAATCTTGTATTCGCGATCTCGTTCTTTCGGTCAAAGCTCGTGACCATAGATGAGGGTAGGAACGTAGATCGATCGCGAATACAAGCGGCTGAAATGAGTTTCCTCCGCAGGGTGTCTGGGCTCTCCCTTAGAGATCGGGTGAGAAGCTCGGTCATCCAGGAGGGACTCAGAGTAGAGCCGCTGCTCCTCCACGTCGAGAGGAGCCAGTTGAGGTGGCTCGGGCATCTGGTGAGGAT